>NC_054471.1:283007-315284 GCF_017639515.1 Carcharodon carcharias | reverse complement strand
CCTGTATCTAGGTGTTTGTTTGTGTCCAAGGATTCATTTGTATGTGAGCTTTAATGTGTTTTTGTCCCTGAATTGTGTTTTGTGTGTGTAGTTCAGCACTTTCGAGTCAAAGCCCCATATTAGATTAAAGGAAAGCTTTACTCAAACATTCCAAAGTTGAGTATAAGGTTGGAGTTGAGATTTCTGGCCACAATCCCAATTTGAAGGTATTGTAAAGATAAAAGAGGGTTTGGCTTTGTTTGAGATGAACCAGCCCTTGTCCCTCCCCCTTGCAGATGAGTAGGGGATAACCTCCATCATCAGCTTCCCAATTGACTGGGATTGATACACACGAGGTCATATCCGAAAATTCTCAGGGAGAAAAACATTAGCTGAAATTCAGAAGGATTCAAGCAAAACCAAAAGATACAAACACACGGTCTAGGTGGTTCCAATGGATAAAAAGGGGTTTCTCTTGAAGAGATGAATTGAATATGAAAGGAAATCTGCATCCCAACAGCACTGGAATTTGAATTTGGGCCAATCTGAAGATGGAAAGTGAGGTGTAATTTAACAGGTAACTTTTGTTGCCGTCCAAAGGTAAAGAATGTGCCAATAAACATATGGGATTCGAATCTGGATACACATCATTACACACGAAAAAGGGCTGTTTTAATTTTGATAGCATACATTACAGTTCTTACAAAGTTTAAAATGTCGGGGTCTGGTCCGTGGTAAAAGGGAATTTTTATTTTAAAGGGCTTTTGACAACAATTGGCACTAATTCAAATGCTGCGAGTTTTAGTATTTATCAGTCTGTTCCCAAAATATAAAGCTAAGCTCAAGAACTTGACAAAGTTTGGCAGAAATCCAATTCTTGACTGAGTTAATGAATCTGGGAAAAGACTAAATAGATGTATTACTGACTGTGTTAATGTGCCTGTGAGCTACAAAGAGTAAGGCCACAGGATTAACACCATGATGACAGACAGAGTTAAGTGGCTCCCAGAGAGAGAACTGCCATTAGAAGTGAAGATTACTGAGTTATTGAAAGATAGGGTAAGAAGGTGCACTGTAGAGTTGTGTAGACAGTTTAAGGAATTGAGGCCTGACATGAGGCAGCAGCAAGAGAGAGTAAACTGAGGGGAGTAGGGGTGCCTACCCAGGTGATTCAGAGATCAGGGGACTCATTTACAGGGAGAGCCATTAAATAAATGTGTAATCTAATGGAGATTAAACAGAAATTCCATATTCCAGACCACCCCCAGAGTCCAGGGATGATGGAAAGGATGAAGCGAACTTTAAAAACAGCTGTCGCCAAAGCAGTTCAGGTGACAGGCAACAGCTGGGTCACCATATTGCCCAGCATCCTGATGGACCTTAGGGCGACACCAAACAGGACCACCGGGTTCACCCCCATTGAATGGACACCAGGGAAAGGCCAGGCAATTTAGCTGAAGGCATTACAGTAGGAGGAGGAGGAGGTGTCGGGGGGCCACTGAAAGGAGATATACAGACTACGTAAGGGAATAAGTAAGGGATTACATGAGTTGAGAGAGGAAGTTAGAGACTGACAGATGACTAGTAAGGGATATGGAAACAGGCAAAAGCACAGGGGCTCGGTTAGAAAGAGCTACACCAGGAGAACGTTGGAGGGTTATTTGGGAACGCCAGTTCCAGGCTCGGTTAGAAAGAGCTACACCAGGAGACATCCGAGGGTATTTGGGGAACGCCAGTCCAGGCTCGGTTAGAAAGAGCTACACCAGGAGACATCAGAGGGGTATTTGGGAATGCCAGTTCCAGCTCGGTTAGAAAGAGCTACACCAGGAGACATCCGAGGGGTATTTGGGAACGCCAGTTCCATGGCTTAATTGCGGTCAGATCTATGACTGAAATGTTGATGCCTCCTGGATAGCTCTGAGACTGCCTGAGGATTACACTCCATCTGCATGGGACAGGATGTGGCCCTGACACCCGGGGAGCTACAAGGAGACGGTCTGCTACAGATCCCTTCGGCAGACTGCAGACAGGGTAATAGACACAGCCGAATCACCAGCCACAGGAGGGTGGGTGTGGTAAGCTAGCACGAGATTTAACTGATGGGGTAAAATCAGACCATTGAGATATCAGGTTTGGAACAATTCCTGAACACATGTTCCAGTCATTTACCAATTAAACCTCAGAAATTGTACACAAGGAGCAGCAGGAATTGTAAATTCCACAAGCCCAAGGTGGAGGAGGGGATAGAGTTATAAATTATCATGGCCATTCCCAAGAACATCATCCAAACGGGGATTTCCTGAAGAGCTCTAGGTTTCGAGTCCCCTAGGAGTAGATAAAGGGGGGGGGGATGTATTCTGCATAGGGCTAGCTGATATATATTCCGATTAAAGTACAGGGCACTGATGATACTGGAGACTGTTGTTCAGAAAGAAGAAATGACATTGTGTACTCATGTCAAACACTGGAGGTATTTACTAACCACCAACAAAGTTACCTTCACCTCTTTAACCGATTCAGAAGCATTTAAGGCAATTCAGGTATCCTCAACTCAATGGGCTGAGTCCCTTTATGGGAGCTTACTTTGTGTTTACCAACATAAACCCTGGAAAGGGACTTTGCAGGCACAGGACAGTAACAAACCAAAGGTGTGCACCAGCTGCCCGACCTATTCATACTCCAAGGGAGGGGACAAGGGAAGGGGAAGGTTGCGTTGTACAACCAGGTGGTTTTCGGACTCCTCTGGTGTCTGGACCACTGGCCCACTCCAAGGACCAGGAAAATGAATTCTCACCTCAAGGTGTGGCCAGCATGGGCTTTGCCAAGGGCCAAAAGGGGGGAAATTAAAAATGCTAAATGAGAATATTGTAAGAATTTACTGATGAACACTTAAAATCTCCAGGCAGCCATGATGCTAAACCTATTGACAGCTGAGAATAAGCAGATGGGACAGTGCACACAAAGGAGCTTTGAGTTTGTGTGATTTATAAAGTTTCAAGACATGAGCTAATATCCAGAGACAGGTAGAACCTTTCAAAGGTGTGATGGTGCTTGAAGCCTTGAGAGCTGGACTGAGATGAAGCATAACATAAAGTTAGATTAGATATACTCCTCTCTCAGATAGTGACGGGGCAGATGGTTTAGCTTAGATATGGGAGGCATACAAAGACAAGAAGGGGCTTTAATGAAAACAACAAGCAGTCTTGAGTTGTGAGGACCAAGGTCTTTGCGTACGTATTTTAATTTTGATTGGATAATATAATTATATATACACCCTATAGAATAATTGGTTAGCAAAATCACATGTTTATGTACTCAATAGGAAGGTTTTAACGATGGGTACCTGTGTGTCGGTTACCGATTGGATATATTCAAATGTACTCAAATGTATTTGATAAGAAAAAGCACAAAAGTAATGAAATGTAATCAATCTGGGAGCTGGGTCATTTTCAGGAATGATTGCAGCTCCCTTACATAGTGCTTGAATAAAACCGTGAAGGGAAGCCTGAGTCTCTCTGGTCGCTATGTGGTCGGAGATTGTAGTTTTCTCCTCTTCAGTTAGCCTAGTTCAGGATTGGAGGGAACACCTTCTATCTCTCTTTTTCCACCTATTTCCATTATTTTTAAATGTATATCCATTCATTGTATATCTCCACCTTTCAGCCTATTTCAATCCCTTCACCCAACACCACCCCCACTAGGGCTATCTGTATCTTCAAACAACCCCACCCCCACTAGGGCTATCTGTACCTTCAACCCCAACCCCACCCCCACTAGGGCTATCTGTACCTTCACCCAACTCCACCCCACTAGGGCTATCTGTACCTTCACCCCAACCACACCCCACTAGGCTATCTGTACCTTCACCACCACCACCCCCACTAGGGCTATCTGTATCTTCAAACAACCCCACCCCCCACTAGGGCTATCTGTACCTTCCACCCACCCCAAACCTACTAGGGCTATCGTACCTTCCCCCCACCCCAAACCCACTAGGGCTATCTGTAACTTCACCCCACCCCACCCCCCACTAGGGCTATCTGTACCTCACCCCACCCCCACTAGGGCTATCTGTACCTTCACCCACACCCCACCCCCACTAGGCTATCTGTACCTTCACCGCAACCCCACTAGGGCTATCTGTACCTTCACCCCTCCCCCACTAGGTCCATCTTTATCTTGCTTCTCCTGCCTTCTAACTTTAATTAGCACATTCCTTACATAATATCACCACATTCAACAACTCTTTGTCCTTTTGTCTGTGACATCTTTGGCAATCTCCACCTATCACTGGCCCTCTATCCAGCTCCATGTGTCCCTCTATCCAGCTCCATGTGTCCCTCTATCCAGCTCCATGTGTCCCTCTATCCAGCTCCATGTGTCCCTCTATCCAGCTCCATGTGTCCCTCTATCCAGCTCCATGTGTCCCTCTATCCAGCTCCATGTGTCCCTCTATCCAGCTCCATGTGTCCCTCTATCCAGCTCCATGTGTCCCTCTATCCAGCTCCATGTGTCCCTCTATCCAGCTCCATGTGTCCCTCTATCCAGCTCCATGTGTCCCTCTATCCAGCTCCATGTGTCCCTCTATCCAGCTCCATGTGTCCCTCTATCCAGCTCCATGTGTCCCTCTATCCAGCTCCATGTGTCCCTCTATCCAGCTCCACCTGTCCCTCTATCCAGCTCCATGTGTCCCTCTATCCAGCTCCATGTGTCCCTCTATCCAGCTCCATGTGTCCCTCTATCCAGCTCCACTGTGTCCCTCTATCCAGCTCCATGTGTCCCTCTATCCAGCTCCACCTGTCCCTCTATCCAGCTCCATGTGTCCCTCTATCCAGCTCCATGTGTCCCTCTATCCAGCTCCATGTGTCCCTCTATCCAGCTCCATGTGTCCCTCTATCCAGCTCCACTGTCCCTCTATCCAGCTCCACCTGTCCCTCTATCCAGCTCCATGTGTCCCTCTATCCAGCTCCATGTGTCCCTCTATCCAGCTCCATGTGTCCCTCTATCCAGCTCCATGTGTCCCTCTATCCAGCTCCACCTGTCCCTCTATCCAGCTCCATGTGTCCCTCTATCCAGCTCCATGTGTCCCTCTATCCAGCTCCATGTGTCCCTCTATCCAGCTCCACCTGTCCCTCTATCCAGCTCCATGTGTCCCTCTATCCAGCTCCATGTGTCCCTCTATCCAGCTCCATGTGTCCCTCTATCCAGCTCCATGTGTCCCTCTATCCAGCTCCATGTGTCCCTCTATCCAGCTCCATGTGTCCCTCTATCCAGCTCCACCTGTCCCTCTATCCAGCTCCAGCCTGTCCCTCTATCCAGCTCCACCTGTCCCTCTATCCAGCTCCATGTGTCCCTCTATCCAGCTCCATGTGTCCCTCTATCCAGCTCCATGTGTCCCTCTATCCAGCTCCATGTGTCCCTCTATCCAGCTCCATGTGTCCCTCTATCCAGCTCCATGTGTCCCTCTATCCAGCTCCATGTGTCCCCTCTATCCAGCTCCACCTGGTCCCTCTATCCAGCTCCACCTGTCCCTCTATCCAGCTCCATGTGTCCCTCTATCCAGCTCCATGTGTCCCTCTATCCAGCTCCATGTGTCCCTCTATCCAGCTCCATGTGTCCCTCTATCCAGCTCCACCTGTCCCTCTATCCAGCTCCATGTGTCCCTCTATCCAGCTCCATGTGTCCCTCTATCCAGCTCCATGTGTCCCTCTATCCAGCTCCATGTGTCCCTCTATCCAGCTCCATGCCTGTCCCTCTATCCAGCTCCATGTGTCCCTCTATCCAGCTCCATGTGTCCCTCTATCCAGCTCCATGTGTCCCTCTATCCAGCTCCATGTGTCCCTCTATCCAGCTCCATGTGTCCCTCTATCCAGCTCCATGTGTCCCTCTATCCAGCTCCACCTGTCCCTCTATCCAGCTCCATGTGTCCCTCTATCCAGCTCCATGTGTCCCTCTATCCAGCTCCATGTGTCCCTCTATCCAGCTCCATGTGTCCCTCTATCCAGCTCCATGTGTCCCCTCTATCCAGCTCCATGTGTCCCTCTATCCAGCTCCATGTGTCCCTCTATCCAGCTCCATGTGTCCCTCTATCCAGCTCCACCTGTCCCTCTATCCAGCTCCATGTGTCCCTCTATCCAGCTCCATGTGTCCCTCTATCCAGCTCCATGTGTCCCTCTATCCAGCTCCATGTGTCCCTCTATCCAGCTCCATGTGTCCCTCTATCCAGCTCCATGTGTCCCTCTATCCAGCTCCATGTGTCCCTCTATCCAGCTCCATGTGTCCCTCTATCCAGCTCCACCTGTCCCTCTATCCAGCTCCATGTGTCCCTCTATCCAGCTCCATGTGTCCCTCTATCCAGCTCCATGTGTCCCTCTATCCAGCTCCATGTGTCCCTCTATCCAGCTCCATGTGTCCCTCTATCCAGCTCCATGTGTCCCTCTATCCAGCTCCATGTGTCCCTCTATCCAGCTCCATGTGTCCCTCTATCCAGCTCCATGTGTCCCTCTATCCAGCTCCATGTGTCCCTCTATCCAGCTCCATGTGTCCCTCTATCCAGCTCCATGTGTCCCTCTATCCAGCTCCATGTGTCCCTCTATCCAGCTCCATGTGTCCCTCTATCCAGCTCCACCTGTCCCTCTATCCAGCTCCATGTGTCCCTCTATCCAGCTCCATGTGTCCCTCTATCCAGCTCCATGTGTCCCTCTATCCAGCTCCACCTGTCCCTCTATCCAGCTCCATGTGTCCCTCTATCCAGCTCCATGTGTCCCTCTATCCAGCTCCACTGTGTCCCTCTATCCAGCTCCATGTGTCCCTCTATCCAGCTCCATGTGTCCCTCTATCCAGCTCCATGTGTCCCTCTATCCAGCTCCACTGTCCCTCTATCCAGCTCCATGTGTCCCTCTATCCAGCTCCATGTGTCCCTCTATCCAGCTCCATGTGTCCCTCTATCCAGCTCCATGTGTCCCTCTATCCAGCTCCATGTGTCCCTCTATCCAGCTCCATGTGTCCCTCTATCCAGCTCCACCTGTCCCTCTATCCAGCTCCATGTGTCCCTCTATCCAGCTCCACCTGTCCCTCTATCCAGCTCCATGTGTCCCTCTATCCAGCTCCATGTGTCCCTCTATCCAGCTCCATGTGTCCCTCTATCCAGCTCCACCTGTCCCTCTATCCAGCTCCATGTGTCCCTCTATCCAGCTCCATGTGTCCCTCTATCCAGCTCCATGTGTCCCTCTATCCAGCTCCATGTGTCCCTCTATCCAGCTCCATGTGTCCCTCTATCCAGCTCCATGTGTCCCTCTATCCAGCTCCATGTGTCCCTCTATCCAGCTCCACTGTCCCTCTATCCAGCTCCATGTGTCCCTCTATCCAGCTCCACCTGTCCCTCTATCCAGCTCCATGTGTCCCTCTATCCAGCTCCATGTGTCCCTCTATCCAGCTCCATGTGTCCCTCTATCCAGCTCCATGTGTCCCTCTATCCAGCTCCACTGTGTCCCTCTATCCAGCTCCATGTGTCCCTCTATCCAGCTCCATGCTGTCCCTCTATCCAGCTCCATGTGTCCCTCTATCCAGCTCCATGTGTCCCTCTATCCAGCTCCACCTGTCCCTCTATCCAGCTCCATGTGTCCCTCTATCCAGCTCCATGTGTCCCTCTATCCAGCTCCACTGTCCCTCTATCCAGCTCCACCTGTCCCTCTATCCAGCTCCATGTGTCCCTCTATCCAGCTCCATGTGTCCCTCTATCCAGCTCCATGTGTCCCTCTATCCAGCTCCATGTGTCCCTCTATCCAGCTCCACCTGTCCCTCTATCCAGCTCCATGTGTCCCTCTATCCAGCTCCATGTGTCCCTCTATCCAGCTCCATGTGTCCCTCTATCCAGCTCCACGTGTCCCTCTATCCAGCTCCATGTGTCCCTCTATCCAGCTCCATGTGTCCCTCTATCCCAGCTCCATGTGTCCCTCTATCCAGCTCCATGTGTCCCTCTATCCAGCTCCATGTGTCCCTCTATCCAGCTCCATGTGTCCCTCTATCCAGCTCCACCTGTCCCTCTATCCAGCTCCATGTGTCCCTCTATCCAGCTCCATGTGTCCCTCTATCCAGCTCCATGTGTCCCTCTATCCAGCTCCATGTGTCCCTCTATCCAGCTCCATGTGTCCCTCTATCCAGCTCCATGTGTCCCTCTATCCAGCTCCATGTGTCCCTCTATCCAGCTCCACCTGTCCCTCTATCCAGCTCCATGTGTCCCTCTATCCAGCTCCATGTGTCCCTCTATCCAGCTCCATGTGTCCCTCTATCCAGCTCCATGTGTCCCTCTATCCAGCTCCATGTGTCCCTCTATCCAGCTCCATGTGTCCCTCTATCCAGCTCCATGTGTCCCTCTATCCAGCTCCATGTGTCCCTCTATCCAGCTCCATGTGTCCCTCTATCCAGCTCCACTGGTCCCTCTATCCAGCTCCACTGTCCCTCTATCCAGCTCCATGTGTCCCTCTATCCAGCTCCATGTGTCCCTCTATCCAGCTCCATGTGTCCCTCTATCCAGCTCCATGTGTCCCTCTATCCAGCTCCATGTGTCCCTCTATCCAGCTCCACTGTCCCTCTATCCAGCTCCATGTGTCCCTCTATCCAGCTCCATCGTGTCCCTCTATCCAGCTCCATGTGTCCCTCTATCCAGCTCCATGTGTCCCTCTATCCAGCTCCACCTGTCCCTCTATCCAGCTCCATGTGTCCCTCTATCCAGCTCCATGTGTCCCTCTATCCAGCTCCATGTGTCCCTCTATCCAGCTCCAGTGTCCCTCTATCCAGCTCCATGTGTCCCTCTATCCAGCTCCATGTGTCCCTCTATCCAGCTCCATGTGTCCCTCTATCCAGCTCCATGTGTCCCTCTATCCAGCTCCATGTGTCCCTCTATCCAGCTCCATGTGTCCCTCTATCCAGCTCCATGTGTCCCTCTATCCAGCTCCATGTGTCCCTCTATCCAGCTCCATGTGTCCCTCTATCCAGCTCCATGTGTCCCTCTATCCAGCTCCATGTGTCCCTCTATCCAGCTCCATGTGTCCCTCTATCCAGCTCCATGTGTCCCTCTATCCAGCTCCACCTGTCCCTCTATCCAGCTCCATGTGTCCCTCTATCCAGCTCCATGTGTCCCTCTATCCAGCTCCATGTGTCCCCTCTATCCAGCTCCATGTGTCCCTCTATCCAGCTCCACCTGTCCCTCTATCCAGCTCCATGTGTCCCTCTATCCAGCTCCATGTGTCCCTCTATCCAGCTCCATGTGTCCCTCTATCCAGCTCCATGTGTCCCTCTATCCAGCTCCATGTGTCCCTCTATCCAGCTCCATGTGTCCCTCTATCCAGCTCCATGTGTCCCTCTATCCAGCTCCATGTGTCCCTCTATCCAGCTCCATGTGTCCCTCTATCCAGCTCCATGTGTCCCTCTATCCAGCTCCATGTGTCCCTCTATCCAGCTCCATGTGTCCCTCTATCCAGCTCCATGTGTCCCTCTATCCAGCTCCATGTGTCCCTCTATCCAGCTCCATGTGTCCCTCTATCCAGCTCCATGTGTCCCTCTATCCAGCTCCATGTGTCCCTCTATCCAGCTCCACCTGTCCCTCTATCCAGCTCCATGTGTCCCTCTATCCAGCTCCATGTGTCCCTCTATCCAGCTCCATGTGTCCCTCTATCCAGCTCCATGTGTCCCTCTATCCAGCTCCATGTGTCCCTCTATCCAGCTCCATGTGTCCCTCTATCCAGCTCCATGTGTCCCTCTATCCAGCTCCATGTGTCCCTCTATCCAGCTCCATGTGTCCCTCTATCCAGCTCCATGTGTCCCTCTATCCAGCTCCACCTGGTCCCTCTATCCAGCTCCACTGTGTCCCTCTATCCAGCTCCATGTGTCCCTCTATCCAGCTCCACCTGTCCCTCTATCCAGCTCCATGTGTCCCTCTATCCAGCTCCATGTGTCCCTCTATCCAGCTCCATGTGTCCCTCTATCCAGCTCCATGTGTCCCTCTATCCAGCTCCATGTGTCCCTCTATCCAGCTCCATGTGTCCCTCTATCCAGCTCCATGTGTCCCTCTATCCAGCTCCATGTGTCCCTCTATCCAGCTCCATGTGTCCCTCTATCCAGCTCCATGTGTCCCTCTATCCAGCTCCATGTGTCCCTCTATCCAGCTCCATGTGTCCCTCTATCCAGCTCCATGTGTCCCTCTATCCAGCTCCATGTGTCCCTCTATCCAGCTCCATGTGTCCCTCTATCCAGCTCCATGTGTCCCTCTATCCAGCTCCATGTGTCCCTCTATCCAGCTCCATGTGTCCCTCTATCCAGCTCCATGTGTCCCTCTATCCAGCTCCATGTGTCCCTCTATCCAGCTCCATGTGTCCCTCTATCCAGCTCCATGTGTCCCTCTATCCAGCTCCATGTGTCCCTCTATCCAGCTCCATGTGTCCCTCTATCCAGCTCCATGTGTCCCTCTATCCAGCTCCATGTGTCCCTCTATCCAGCTCCATGTGTCCCTCTATCCAGCTCCATGTGTCCCTCTATCCAGCTCCATGTGTCCCTCTATCCAGCTCCATGTGTCCCTCTATCCAGCTCCATGTGTCCCTCTATCCAGCTCCATGTGTCCCTCTATCCAGCTCCATGTGTCCCTCTATCCAGCTCCATGTGTCCCTCTATCCAGCTCCATGTGTCCCTCTATCCAGCTCCATGTGTCCCTCTATCCAGCTCCATGTGTCCCTCTATCCAGCTCCATGTGTCCCTCTATCCAGCTCCATGTGTCCCTCTATCCAGCTCCATGTGTCCCTCTATCCAGCTCCATGTGTCCCTCTATCCAGCTCCATGTGTCCCTCTATCCAGCTCCATGTGTCCCTCTATCCAGCTCCATGTGTCCCTCTATCCAGCTCCATGTGTCCCTCTATCCAGCTCCACTGTGTCCCTCTATCCAGCTCCATGTGTCCCTCTATCCAGCTCCATGTGTCCCTCTATCCAGCTCCATGTGTCCCTCTATCCAGCTCCACCTGTCCCTCTATCCAGCTCCATGTGTCCCTCTATCCAGCTCCATGTGTCCCTCTATCCAGCTCCATGTGTCCCTCTATCCAGCTCCATGTGTCCCTCTATCCAGCTCCATGTGTCCCTCTATCCAGCTCCATGTGTCCCTCTATCCAGCTCCATGTGTCCCTCTATCCAGCTCCATGTGTCCCTCTATCCAGCTCCATGTGTCCCTCTATCCAGCTCCATGTGTCCCTCTATCCAGCTCCATGTGTCCCTCTATCCAGCTCCATGTGTCCCTCTATCCAGCTCCATGTGTCCCTCTATCCAGCTCCATGTGTCCCTCTATCCAGCTCCATGTGTCCCTCTATCCAGCTCCATGTGTCCCTCTATCCAGCTCCATGTGTCCCTCTATCCAGCTCCATGTGTCCCTCTATCCAGCTCCATGTGTCCCTCTATCCAGCTCCATGTGTCCCTCTATCCAGCTCCATGTGTCCCTCTATCCAGCTCCATGTGTCCCTCTATCCAGCTCCATGTGTCCCTCTATCCAGCTCCACTGTGTCCCTCTATCCAGCTCCATGTGTCCCTCTATCCAGCTCCATGTGTCCCTCTATCCAGCTCCACCTGTCCCTCTATCCAGCTCCATGTGTCCCTCTATCCAGCTCCATGTGTCCCTCTATCCAGCTCCATGTGTCCCTCTATCCAGCTCCACTGTCCCTCTATCCAGCTCCATGTGTCCCTCTATCCAGCTCCATGTGTCCCTCTATCCAGCTCCATGTGTCCCTCTATCCAGCTCCACCTGTCCCTCTATCCAGCTCCATGTGTCCCTCTATCCAGCTCCATGTGTCCCTCTATCCAGCTCCACCTGTCCCTCTATCCAGCTCCATGTGTCCCTCTATCCAGCTCCATGTGTCCCTCTATCCAGCTCCATGTGTCCCTCTATCCAGCTCCATGTGTCCCTCTATCCAGCTCCATGTGTCCCTCTATCCAGCTCCATGTGTCCCTCTATCCAGCTCCATGTGTCCCTCTATCCAGCTCCACCTGTCCCTCTATCCAGCTCCATGTGTCCCTCTATCCAGCTCCATGTGTCCCTCTATCCAGCTCCATGTGTCCCTCTATCCAGCTCCATGTGTCCCTCTATCCAGCTCCATGTGTCCCTCTATCCAGCTCCATGTGTCCCTCTATCCAGCTCCATGTGTCCCTCTATCCAGCTCCATGTGTCCCTCTATCCAGCTCCATGTGTCCCTCTATCCAGCTCCATGTGTCCCTCTATCCAGCTCCATGTGTCCCTCTATCCAGCTCCACCTGTCCCTCTATCCAGCTCCATGTGTCCCTCTATCCAGCTCCATGTGTCCCTCTATCCAGCTCCACTGTCCCTCTATCCAGCTCCATGTGTCCCTCTATCCAGCTCCATGTGTCCCTCTATCCAGCTCCATGTGTCCCTCTATCCAGCTCCATGTGTCCCTCTATCCAGCTCCATGTGTCCCTCTATCCAGCTCCATGTGTCCCTCTATCCAGCTCCATGTGTCCCTCTATCCAGCTCCATGTGTCCCTCTATCCAGCTCCATGTGTCCCTCTATCCAGCTCCATGTGTCCCTCTATCCAGCTCCATGTGTCCCTCTATCCAGCTCCATGTGTCCCTCTATCCAGCTCCATGTGTCCCTCTATCCAGCTCCATGTGTCCCTCTATCCAGCTCCATGTGTCCCTCTATCCAGCTCCATGTGTCCCTCTATCCAGCTCCATGTGTCCCTCTATCCAGCTCCATGTGTCCCTCTATCCAGCTCCATGTGTCCCTCTATCCAGCTCCATGTGTCCCTCTATCCAGCTCCATGTGTCCCTCTATCCAGCTCCATGTGTCCCTCTATCCAGCTCCATGTGTCCCTCTATCCAGCTCCATGTGTCCCTCTATCCAGCTCCATGTGTCCCTCTATCCAGCTCCATGTGTCCCTCTATCCAGCTCCATGTGTCCCTCTATCCAGCTCCATGTGTCCCTCTATCCAGCTCCATGTGTCCCTCTATCCAGCTCCATGTGTCCCTCTATCCAGCTCCATGTGTCCCTCTATCCAGCTCCATGTGTCCCTCTATCCAGCTCCACCTGTGTCCCTCTATCCAGCTCCATGTGTCCCTCTATCCAGCTCCATGTGTCCCTCTATCCAGCTCCATGTGTCCCTCTATCCAGCTCCATGTGTCCCTCTATCCAGCTCCATGTGTCCCTCTATCCAGCTCCATGTGTCCCTCTATCCAGCTCCATGTGTCCCTCTATCCAGCTCCACCGTGTCCCTCTATCCAGCTCCATGTGTCCCTCTATCCAGCTCCATGTGTCCCTCTATCCAGCTCCATGTGTCCCTCTATCCAGCTCCACCTGTCCCTCTATCCAGCTCCATGTGTCCCTCTATCCAGCTCCATGTGTCCCTCTATCCAGCTCCATGTGTCCCTCTATCCAGCTCCACCTGTCCCTCTATCCAGCTCCATGTGTCCCTCTATCCAGCTCCATGTGTCCCTCTATCCAGCTCCATGTGTCCCTCTATCCAGCTCCATGTGTCCCTCTATCCAGCTCCATGTGTCCCTCTATCCAGCTCCACCTGTCCCTCTATCCAGCTCCATGTGTCCCTCTATCCAGCTCCATGTGTCCCTCTATCCAGCTCCACCTGTCCCTCTATCCAGCTCCATGTGTCCCTCTATCCAGCTCCATGTGTCCCTCTATCCAGCTCCACCTGTCCCTCTATCCAGCTCCATGTGTCCCTCTATCCAGCTCCATGTGTCCCTCTATCCAGCTCCATGTGTCCCTCTATCCAGCTCCATGTGTCCCTCTATCCAGCTCCATGTGTCCCTCTATCCAGCTCCATGTGTCCCTCTATCCAGCTCCATGTGTCCCTCTATCCAGCTCCATGTGTCCCTCTATCCAGCTCCATGTGTCCCTCTATCCAGCTCCATGTGTCCCTCTATCCAGCTCCATGTGTCCCTCTATCCAGCTCCATGTGTCCCTCTATCCAGCTCCATGTGTCCCTCTATCCAGCTCCATGTGTCCCTCTATCCAGCTCCATGTGTCCCTCTATCCAGCTCCATGTGTCCCTCTATCCAGCTCCATGTGTCCCTCTATCCAGCTCCACCTGTCCCTCTATCCAGCTCCATGTGTCCCTCTATCCAGCTCCATGTGTCCCTCTATCCAGCTCCATGTGTCCCTCTATCCAGCTCCATGTGTCCCTCTATCCAGCTCCATGTGTCCCTCTATCCAGCTCCATGTGTCCCTCTATCCAGCTCCATGTGTCCCTCTATCCAGCTCCACGTGTCCCTCTATCCAGCTCCATGTGTCCCTCTATCCAGCTCCATGTGTCCCTCTATCCAGCTCCATGTGTCCCTCTATCCAGCTCCATGTGTCCCTCTATCCAGCTCCATGTGTCCCTCTATCCAGCTCCATGTGTCCCTCTATCCAGCTCCACCTGTCCCTCTATCCAGCTCCATGTGTCCCTCTATCCAGCTCCATGTGTCCCTCTATCCAGCTCCATGTGTCCCTCTATCCAGCTCCATGTGTCCCTCTATCCAGCTCCATGTGTCCCTCTATCCAGCTCCATGTGTCCCTCTATCCAGCTCCATGTGTCCCTCTATCCAGCTCCATGTGTCCCTCTATCCAGCTCCATGTGTCCCTCTATCCAGCTCCATGTGTCCCTCTATCCAGCTCCACGTGTCCCTCTATCCAGCTCCATGTGTCCCTCTATCCAGCTCCATGTGTCCCTCTATCCAGCTCCATGTGTCCCTCTATCCAGCTCCATGTGTCCCTCTATCCAGCTCCATGTGTCCCTCTATCCAGCTCCACTGTCCCTCTATCCAGCTCCATGTGTCCCTCTATCCAGCTCCATGTGTCCCTCTATCCAGCTCCATGTGTCCCTCTATCCAGCTCCATGTGTCCCTCTATCCAGCTCCATGTGTCCCTCTATCCAGCTCCATGTGTCCCTCTATCCAGCTCCATGTGTCCCTCTATCCAGCTCCATGTGTCCCTCTATCCAGCTCCATGTGTCCCTCTATCCAGCTCCATGTGTCCCTCTATCCAGCTCCATGTGTCCCTCTATCCAGCTCCATGTGTCCCTCTATCCAGCTCCATGTGTCCCTCTATCCAGCTCCATGTGTCCCTCTATCCAGCTCCATGTGTCCCTCTATCCAGCTCCATGTGTCCCTCTATCCAGCTCCATGTGTCCCTCTATCCAGCTCCATGTGTCCCTCTATCCAGCTCCATGTGTCCCTCTATCCAGCTCCATGTGTCCCTCTATCCAGCTCCACTGTCCCTCTATCCAGCTCCATGTGTCCCTCTATCCAGCTCCATGTGTCCCTCTATCCAGCTCCATGTGTCCCTCTATCCAGCTCCATGTGTCCCTCTATCCAGCTCCATGTGTCCCTCTATCCAGCTCCATGTGTCCCTCTATCCAGCTCCATGTGTCCCTCTATCCAGCTCCATGTGTCCCTCTATCCAGCTCCATGTGTCCCTCTATCCAGCTCCACCTGTCCCTCTATCCAGCTCCATGTGTCCCTCTATCCAGCTCCATGTGTCCCTCTATCCAGCTCCATGTGTCCCTCTATCCAGCTCCATGTGTCCCTCTATCCAGCTCCATGTGTCCCTCTATCCAGCTCCATGTGTCCCTCTATCCAGCTCCATGTGTCCCTCTATCCAGCTCCATGTGTCCCTCTATCCAGCTCCATGTGTCCCTCTATCCAGCTCCATGTGTCCCTCTATCCAGCTCCATGTGTCCCTCTATCCAGCTCCATGTGTCCCTCTATCCAGCTCCATGTGTCCCTCTATCCAGCTCCACCTGTCCCTCTATCCAGCTCCATGTGTCCCTCTATCCAGCTCCATGTGTCCCTCTATCCAGCTCCATGTGTCCCTCTATCCAGCTCCATGTGTCCCTCTATCCAGCTCCATGTGTCCCTCTATCCAGCTCCATGTGTCCCTCTATCCAGCTCCATGTGTCCCTCTATCCAGCTCCATGTGTCCCTCTATCCAGCTCCATGTGTCCCTCTATCCAGCTCCATGTGTCCCTCTATCCAGCTCCATGTGTCCCTCTATCCAGCTCCATGTGTCCCTCTATCCAGCTCCATGTGTCCCTCTATCCAGCTCCATGTGTCCCTCTATCCAGCTCCATGTGTCCCTCTATCCAGCTCCACTGTCCCTCTATCCAGCTCCATGTGTCCCTCTATCCAGCTCCATGTGTCCCTCTATCCAGCTCCACCTGTCCCTCTATCCAGCTCCATGTGTCCCTCTATCCAGCTCCATGTGTCCCTCTATCCAGCTCCATGTGTCCCTCTATCCAGCTCCATGTGTCCCTCTATCCAGCTCCATGTGTCCCTCTATCCAGCTCCATGTGTCCCTCTATCCAGCTCCATGTGTCCCTCTATCCAGCTCCATGTGTCCCTCTATCCAGCTCCATGTGTCCCTCTATCCAGCTCCACCTGTCCCTCTATCCAGCTCCATGTGTCCCTCTATCCAGCTCCATGTGTCCCTCTATCCAGCTCCATGTGTCCCTCTATCCAGCTCCACGTGTCCCTCTATCCAGCTCCATGTGTCCCTCTATCCAGCTCCACCTGTCCCTCTATCCAGCTCCATGTGTCCCTCTATCCAGCTCCATGTGTCCCTCTATCCAGCTCCATGTGTCCCTCTATCCAGCTCCATGTGTCCCTCTATCCAGCTCCATGTGTCCCTCTATCCAGCTCCATGTGTCCCTCTATCCAGCTCCATGTGTCCCTCTATCCAGCTCCATGTGTCCCTCTATCCAGCTCCATGTGTCCCTCTATCCAGCTCCATGTGTCCCTCTATCCAGCTCCATGTGTCCCTCTATCCAGCTCCATGTGTCCCTCTATCCAGCTCCATGTGTCCCTCTATCCAGCTCCATGTGTCCCTCTATCCAGCTCCATGTGTCCCTCTATCCAGCTCCATGTGTCCCTCTATCCAGCTCCATGTGTCCCTCTATCCAGCTCCATGTGTCCCTCTATCCAGCTCCATGTGTCCCTCTATCCAGCTCCATGTGTCCCTCTATCCAGCTCCATGTGTCCCTCTATCCAGCTCCATGTGTCCCTCTATCCAGCTCCATGTGTCCCTCTATCCAGCTCCATGTGTCCCTCTATCCAGCTCCATGTGTCCCTCTATCCAGCTCCATGTGTCCCTCTATCCAGCTCCATGTGTCCCTCTATCCAGCTCCATGTGTCCCTCTATCCAGCTCCATGTGTCCCTCTATCCAGCTCCATGTGTCCCTCTATCCAGCTCCATGTGTCCCTCTATCCAGCTCCATGTGTCCCTCTATCCAGCTCCATGTGTCCCTCTATCCAGCTCCATGTGTCCCTCTATCCAGCTCCATGTGTCCCTCTATCCAGCTCCACTGTGTCCCTCTATCCAGCTCCATGTGTCCCTCTATCCAGCTCCATGTGTCCCTCTATCCAGCTCCATGTGTCCCTCTATCCAGCTCCATGTGTCCCTCTATCCAGCTCCACCTGTCCCTCTATCCAGCTCCATGTGTCCCTCTATCCAGCTCCACCTGTCCCTCTATCCAGCTCCACCTGTCCCTCTATCCAGCTCCATGTGTCCCTCTATCCAGCTCCATGTGTCCCTCTATCCAGCTCCACCTGTCCCTCTATCCAGCTCCATGTGTCCCTCTATCCAGCTCCATGTGTCCCTCTATCCAGCTCCATGTGTCCCTCTATCCAGCTCCATGTGTCCCTCTATCCAGCTCCATGTGTCCCTCTATCCAGCTCCATGTGTCCCTCTATCCAGCTCCATGTGTCCCTCTATCCAGCTCCATGTGTCCCTCTATCCAGCTCCACTGTCCCTCTATCCAGCTCCATGTGTCCCTCTATCCAGCTCCACCTGTCCCTCTATCCAGCTCCATGTGTCCCTCTATCCAGCTCCATGTGTCCCTCTATCCAGCTCCATGTGTCCCTCTATCCAGCTCCATGTGTCCCTCTATCCAGCTCCATGTGTCCCTCTATCCAGCTCCATGTGTCCCTCTATCCAGCTCCATGTGTCCCTCTATCCAGCTCCATGTGTCCCTCTATCCAGCTCCATGTGTCCCTCTATCCAGCTCCATGTGTCCCTCTATCCAGCTCCATGTGTCCCTCTATCCAGCTCCATGTGTCCCTCTATCCAGCTCCATGTGTCCCTCTATCCAGCTCCATGTGTCCCTCTATCCAGCTCCATGTGTCCCTCTATCCAGCTCCATGTGTCCCTCTATCCAGCTCCATGTGTCCCTCTATCCAGCTCCATGTGTCCCTCTATCCAGCTCCATGTGTCCCTCTATCCAGCTCCACCTGTCCCTCTATCCAGCTCCATGTGTCCCTCTATCCAGCTCCATGTGTCCCTCTATCCAGCTCCATGTGTCCCTCTATCCAGCTCCATGTGTCCCTCTATCCAGCTCCATGTGTCCCTCTATCCAGCTCCATGTGTCCCTCTATCCAGCTCCATGTGTCCCTCTATCCAGCTCCACCTGTCCCTCTATCCAGCTCCATGTGTCCCTCTATCCAGCTCCATGTGTCCCTCTATCCAGCTCCATGTGTCCCTCTATCCAGCTCCATGTGTCCCTCTATCCAGCTCCATGTGTCCCTCTATCCAGCTCCATGTGTCCCTCTATCCAGCTCCATGTGTCCCTCTATCCAGCTCCATGTGTCCCTCTATCCAGCTCCACTGTCCCTCTATCCAGCTCCATGTGTCCCTCTATCCAGCTCCATGTGTCCCTCTATCCAGCTCCATGTGTCCCTCTATCCAGCTCCATGTGTCCCTCTATCCAGCTCCATGTGTCCCTCTATCCAGCTCCATGTGTCCCTCTATCCAGCTCCACCTGTCCCTCTATCCAGCTCCATGTGTCCCTCTATCCAGCTCCATGTGTCCCTCTATCCAGCTCCATGTGTCCCTCTATCCAGCTCCACTGTCCCTCTATCCAGCTCCATGTGTCCCTCTATCCAGCTCCATGTGTCCCTCTATCCAGCTCCATGTGTCCCTCTATCCAGCTCCACTGTGTCCCTCTATCCAGCTCCATGTGTCCCTCTATCCAGCTCCACTGTGTCCCTCTATCCAGCTCCATGTGTCCCTCTATCCAGCTCCATGTGTCCCTCTATCCAGCTCCACTGTCCCTCTATCCAGCTCCACCTGTCCCTCTATCCAGCTCCATGTGTCCCTCTATCCAGCTCCACCTGTCCCTCTATCCAGCTCCATGTGTCCCTCTATCCAGCTCCATGTGTCCCTCTATCCAGCTCCATGTGTCCCTCTATCCAGCTCCATGTGTCCCTCTATCCAGCTCCATGTGTCCCTCTATCCAGCTCCATGTGTCCCTCTATCCAGCTCCATGTGTCCCTCTATCCAGCTCCATGTGTCCCTCTATCCAGCTCCATGTGTCCCTCTATCCAGCTCCATGTGTCCCTCTATCCAGCTCCATGTGTCCCTCTATCCAGCTCCATGTGTCCCTCTATCCAGCTCCATGTGTCCCTCTATCCAGCTCCACCTGTCCCTCTATCCAGCTCCATGTGTCCCTCTATCCAGCTCCATGTGTCCCTCTATCCAGCTCCATGTGTCCCTCTATCCAGCTCCATGTGTCCCTCTATCCAGCTCCATGTGTCCCTCTATCCAGCTCCATGTGTCCCTCTATCCAGCTCCATGTGTCCCTCTATCCAGCTCCATGTGTCCCTCTATCCAGCTCCATGTGTCCCTCTATCCAGCTCCATGTGTCCCTCTATCCAGCTCCATGTGTCCCTCTATCCAGCTCCATGTGTCCCTCTATCCAGCTCCATGTGTCCCTCTATCCAGCTCCATGTGTCCCTCTATCCAGCTCCATGTGTCCCTCTATCCAGCTCCATGTGTCCCTCTATCCAGCTCCATGTGTCCCTCTATCCAGCTCCATGTGTCCCTCTATCCAGCTCCATGTGTCCCTCTATCCAGCTCCATGTGTCCCTCTATCCAGCTCCATGTGTCCCTCTATCCAGCTCCATGTGTCCCTCTATCCAGCTCCATGTGTCCCTCTATCCAGCTCCATGTGTCCCTCTATCCAGCTCCATGTGTCCCTCTATCCAGCTCCATGTGTCCCTCTATCCAGCTCCATGTGTCCCTCTATCCAGCTCCATGTGTCCCTCTATCCAGCTCCATGTGTCCCTCTATCCAGCTCCATGTGTCCCTCTATCCAGCTCCATGTGTCCCTCTATCCAGCTCCATGTGTCCCTCTATCCAGCTCCATGTGTCCCTCTATCCAGCTCCATGTGTCCCTCTATCCAGCTCCATGTGTCCCTCTATCCAGCTCCATGTGTCCCTCTATCCAGCTCCATGTGTCCCTCTATCCAGCTCCATGTGTCCCTCTATCCAGCTCCATGTGTCCCTCTATCCAGCTCCATGTGTCCCTCTATCCAGCTCCATGTGTCCCTCTATCCAGCTCCACCTGTCCCTCTATCCAGCTCCATGTGTCCCTCTATCCAGCTCCACTGGTCCCTCTATCCAGCTCCATGTGTCCCTCTATCCAGCTCCATGTGTCCCTCTATCCAGCTCCATGTGTCCCTCTATCCAGCTCCATGTGTCCCTCTATCCAGCTCCATGTGTCCCTCTATCCAGCTCCATGTGTCCCTCTATCCAGCTCCACCTGTCCCTCTATCCAGCTCCATGTGTCCCTCTATCCAGCTCCATGTGTCCCTCTATCCAGCTCCACCTGTCCCTCTATCCAGCTCCATGTGTCCCTCTATCCAGCTCCATGTGTCCCTCTATCCAGCTCCATGTGTCCCTCTATCCAGCTCCATGTGTCCCTCTATCCAGCTCCACCTGTCCCTCTATCCAGCTCCATGTGTCCCTCTATCCAGCTCCATGTGTCCCTCTATCCAGCTCCATGTGTCCCTCTATCCAGCTCCATGTGTCCCTCTATCCAGCTCCATGTGTCCCTCTATCCAGCTCCATGTGTCCCTCTATCCAGCTCCATGTGTCCCTCTATCCAGCTCCATGTGTCCCTCTATCCAGCTCCATGTGTCCCTCTATCCAGCTCCATGTGTCCCTCTATCCAGCTCCATGTGTCCCTCTATCCAGCTCCATGTGTCCCTCTATCCAGCTCCATGTGTCCCTCTATCCAGCTCCACCTGTCCCTCTATCCAGCTCCATGTGTCCCTCTATCCAGCTCCATGTGTCCCTCTATCCAGCTCCATGTGTCCCTCTATCCAGCTCCATGTGTCCCTCTATCCAGCTCCATGTGTCCCTCTATCCAGCTCCATGTGTCCCTCTATCCAGCTCCATGTGTCCCTCTATCCAGCTCCATGTGTCCCTCTATCCAGCTCCATGTGTCCCTCTATCCAGCTCCATGTGTCCCTCTATCCAGCTCCATGCTGTCCCTCTATCCAGCTCCATGTGTCCCTCTATCCAGCTCCATGTGTCCCTCTATCCAGCTCCATGTGTCCCTCTATCCAGCTCCATGTGTCCCTCTATCCAGCTCCATGTGTCCCTCTATCCAGCTCCATGTGTCCCTCTATCCAGCTCCATGTGTCCCTCTATCCAGCTCCATGTGTCCCTCTATCCAGCTCCATGTGTCCCTCTATCCAGCTCCATGTGTCCCTCTATCCAGCTCCATGTGTCCCTCTATCCAGCTCCATGTGTCCCTCTATCCAGCTCCATGTGTCCCTCTATCCAGCTCCATGTGTCCCTCTATCCAGCTCCACCTGTCCCTCTATCCAGCTCCATGTGTCCCTCTATCCAGCTCCACTGTCCCTCTATCCAGCTCCATGTGTCCCTCTATCCAGCTCCATGTGTCCCTCTATCCAGCTCCATGTGTCCCTCTATCCAGCTCCATGTGTCCCTCTATCCAGCTCCATGTGTCCCTCTATCCAGCTCCACTGTGTCCCTCTATCCAGCTCCATGTGTCCCTCTATCCAGCTCCATGTGTCCCTCTATCCAGCTCCATGTGTCCCTCTATCCAGCTCCATGTGTCCCTCTATCCAGCTCCATGTGTCCCTCTATCCAGCTCCATGTGTCCCTCTATCCAGCTCCACTGTGTCCCTCTATCCAGCTCCATGTGTCCCTCTATCCAGCTCCATGTGTCCCTCTATCCAGCTCCATGTGTCCCTCTATCCAGCTCCACCTGTCCCTCTATCCAGCTCCATGTGTCCCTCTATCCAGCTCCATGTGTCCCTCTATCCAGCTCCATGTGTCCCTCTATCCAGCTCCATGTGTCCCTCTATCCAGCTCCACTGTCCCTCTATCCAGCTCCATGTGTCCCTCTATCCAGCTCCATGTGTCCCTCTATCCAGCTCCATGTGTCCCTCTATCCAGCTCCATGTGTCCCTCTATCCAGCTCCATGTGTCCCTCTATCCAGCTCCATGTGTCCCTCTATCCAGCTCCATGTGTCCCTCTATCCAGCTCCATGTGTCCCTCTATCCAGCTCCATGTGTCCCTCTATCCAGCTCCATGTGTCCCTCTATCCAGCTCCACTGTCCCTCTATCCAGCTCCATGTGTCCCTCTATCCAGCTCCATGTGTCCCTCTATCCAGCTCCATGTGTCCCTCTATCCAGCTCCATGTGTCCCTCTATCCAGCTCCATGTGTCCCTCTATCCAGCTCCATGTGTCCCTCTATCCAGCTCCATGTGTCCCTCTATCCAGCTCCATGTGTCCCTCTATCCAGCTCCATGTGTCCCTCTATCCAGCTCCATGTGTCCCTCTATCCAGCTCCATGTGTCCCTCTATCCAGCTCCATGTGTCCCTCTATCCAGCTCCATGTGTCCCTCTATCCAGCTCCATGTGTCCCCTCTATCCAGCTCCATGTGTCCCTCTATCCAGCTCCATGTGTCCCTCTATCCAGCTCCACCTGTCCCTCTATCCAGCTCCATGTGTCCCTCTATCCAGCTCCATGTGTCCCTCTATCCAGCTCCATGTGTCCCTCTATCCAGCTCCATGTGTCCCTCTATCCAGCTCCATGTGTCCCTCTATCCAGCTCCACCTGTCCCACCTCCCTCAACCAGCTTATATTTCACCTCATTTCTCTATTTCCTTAGTTCTGTTTAAGGGTCACTTGGACTGCAAATGTTAACTGTGTTCTTCTCTGCAGATGCTGTCAGACCTGCTGAGTTTTTCCAGCTAGTTTTGTTTTTATTTTGGATTTCCAGAATCCGCAGGATTTTGCTTTTATGTTGTAAAAGCCCATCTGGTCACTAACGTCCTTTTGGGAAGGAAATCTGTCGTCCTTACCTGGTGTGGCCTACATGTGACTCCAGACCCACAGCAATGTGGTTGACTCTGAAATGGCTGAGCCAGACACTCTGTTGTATCAAACTGCTACATAGTCACAAAAAAGGGATGAAACCGGACGGACCACCCGGCATCGAGCTAGGCATTGAAAACGACAACGGCAAACTCCGCTCTTTCAACCCTGCAATCTCCTCCTTACTAACATCTGGGGGCTAGTTCCAAAATTGGGAGAGCTGTCTCACAGACTAGTCAAGCAACAGTCTGACATAGTCATCCTCACGGAATCATACCTTACAGATAATGTCCCAGACACCTCCATCATCATCCCTGGGTATGTCCTGTCCCACCGGCAGGACAAACCCAGCAGAGGTGGTGACACAGTGGTATACGGTCAGGAGGGAGTTGCCCTGGGAGTCCTCAACATTGACTCTGGACCCCATGAAGTCTCATGTCATCAGGTCAAACATGGGCAAGGAAACCTCCTGCTGATTACCACGTACCGCCCTCCCTCAGCTGATGAATCAGTGCCTCCTCCATGTTGAACACCACTTGGAGGAAGCACTGAGGGTGTCAAGGGTGCAGAATGTACTCTGGGTGGGGGACTTCAATGTCCATCACCAAGAGTGGCTCGGTAGCACCACTACTGACCGAGCTGGCCGAGTCCTAAAGGACATAGCTGCTAGACTGGGTCGGCAGCAGGTGGTGAGGGAACCAACAAGAGGGAAAAACATACTTGACCCCATCCTCACCAACCTGCCTGCTGCAGATGCATCTGTCCATGACAGTATCAGTAGGAGTGACCACCACACAGTCATTGTGGAGACAAAGTCCCACCTTCACATTGAGGATACCCTCCATTGTGTTGTGTGGCACTACCACTGTGCTAAATGGGATAGATTTCAAACAGATCTAGCAACTCAAGACTTGGCATCCATGAGGTGCTGTGGGCCATCAGCAGCAGCAGAATTGTACTCGAACACGATCTGTAACCTCATGGCCCAGCATATCCCCCACTCTACCATTACCATCAAGCAAGGGGATCAACCCTGGTTCAATGAAGAGTGCAGGAGGGTATGTCAGGAGCAGCACCAGGCATCCCTAAAAATGAGGTGTCAACCTGGTGAAGCTATAACACAGGAATACTTGCATGTCAAACAGCATAAGCAGCAAGTGATAGACAGAGCTAAGCGATCCCACACCCAACAGAGCAGATCTACGCTCTGCAGTCCTGCCACATCCAGTTGTGAATGGTGGTGGACAGTTAAACAACTCACTGGAGGAGGAGGCGCCACAAATATCCCCATCCTCAATGATGAAGGAGCCCAGCACATCAGTGCAAAAGATAAGGCTGAAGCATTTGCTACAATCTTCAGCCAGAAGTGCTGAGTGGATGATCCATCTCAGCCTCCTCTGGAGGTCCCCAGCATCACAGATGCCAGTCTTCAGCCAATTTGATTCACTCCATTTGATATCAGGAAACGGCTGAATTCACTGGATACTGCAAAGGCTCTGGGCCCTGACAATATTCCGACAATAGTACTGAAGACTTGTGCTCCAGAACTTGCTGTGCCCCTAGCCAAGCTGTTCCAGTACAGCTACAACACTGGCATCTACCCGGCTATGTGGAAAATTGCCCAGCTATGTCCTGTACACAAAAAGCAGGGCAAATCCAAACCGGCCAATTACTGCCCCATCAGTCTACTCTCCATCATCAGTAAAGTTAAGGATGGGGTCATCAACTGTGCTATCAAGCAGCACTTGCTTAGCAATAACCTGCTCACTGATGCCCAGTTTGGGTTCTGCCAGGGCCACTCAGCTCCTGACCTCGTTACAGCCTTGGTTCAAACATGGACAAAAGAGCTGAGCTCCTGAGGTGAGGTGAGAGTGACTGCCCCTGACATCAAGGCAGCATTTGACCAAGTGTGGCATCAAGGAGCCCCAGCAAAATTGGAGTTAATGGGAATCAGGGGGAAAACTCTCCGCTGGTTGGAGTCATACCTAGCACAAAGGAAGATGGTTGTGGTTGTTGGAGGTCAGTCATCTCAGCTCCAGGACATCACTGCAGGAGTTCCTCAGCGTAGTGTCCTCGACCCAACCATCTTCAGCTGCTTCATCAATGACCTTCCTTCCATCATAAGGTCAGAAGTGGGGATGTTCGCTGATGATTGAACAATGTTCAACACCATTTGCGACTCCTCAGATACTGAAGCAGCCCATGTCCAAATGCAGCGAGACCTGGACAATATCCAGGTTTGGGCTGACAAGGGGCAAGTAACATTCACACCACACAAGTGTCAGGCAATGACCATCTCCAACAAGAGAGAATCCAACCATCGCCCCTTGACATTCAATGGCATTACCATCACTGAATCCCCCACAAACAACATCCTGGGGGTTACCATTGACCAGAAACTGAACTGGACCAGCCATATAAATACTGTGGCTACAAGAGCAGGTCAGAGGCTGGGAATCCTGCAGTGAGTAACTCACCTCCTGACTCCCCAAGGCCTGTCCACCATCTACAAGGCACAAGTCAGGAGTGTGATGGAATACTCCCCACTTGCCTGGATGAGTGCAGCTCCCACAACACTCAAGAAGCTCGACACCATCCAGGACAAAGCAGCCGCTTGATTGGCACCACATCCACAAACATTCACTCCCTCCACCACTGACACACAGTAGCAGCAGTGTGTGTACCATCTACAAGATGCACTGCAGGAACTCACCAAGGCCCCTTAGACAGCACCTTCCAAACCCACGACCACTACCATCTAGAAGGACAAGGGCAGCAGATAGATGGGAACACCACCACCTGGAAGATCCCCTTCAAGTCACTCACCATCCTGACTTGGAAATATATCGCCGTTCCTTCACTGTCGCTGGGTCAAAATCCTGGAACTCCCTCCCTAACAGCACTGTGGGTGTACCCACACCACATGGACTGCAGCGGCTCAAGAAGGCAGCTCACCACCACCTTCTCAAGGGGCAACTAGGGATGGGCAATAAATGCTGGGCCCAGCCGGCGAAGCCCACATCCTGTGAATGAATTTTAAAAACTATTTATCCCGGATTGGGGTGTTTATGCCAGGCCACGGTATTTACCCCAGTTCAGGGTATTTATCTCAGGTCATGGGATTTATCCTGGGTCAGGATTATTTTTCCCCATTCAGGGCATTTCCCAATTTTGTGTATTTATCCCAGTTCAGGATATTTATCTCGGTTCAGGGTGTTTATCCCGATTCAGGGTGTTTATCCCGGTTCGGGGTGTTTATCCCGGTTCAGGGTATTTATCCCGGTTCAGGGTGTTTATACCAGTTCAGGGTATTTACCCCGGTTCAGGGTATTTATCCTGGCTTGGTGGTATTTATCCCCAGGTCAGGGGTATTTAATCCTGTTCAGGGGTATTTACCGGTTCGGGGGTACTTACCGGTTCGGGGGTACTTACTGGTTCGGGGGTATTTCCCGAGAGCTATTCCCACTGCCCTTGTCCCGCATCAGGGTATTTATCCCAGCTCGGGGTATTTATCCAAGGTCTGGGGGTATTTATCCCGGTTCGGAGTTATTTACCCCGACTTGGGACATTTCACGGTTTGGGGGCATTTCGCCCCATTTGGGGATATTCATCCCAGTTCAGGTGTTTATCCCGGTTCGGGGTATTTATCCCGGTCCAGGGTGCTTATCGAGGGTCAGGGTATTTTGTGGTTTGGGAGTATTAATAGCAGTTTGGGGGTATTTATCCCAGGTTGCAGTATTTCTCCCAGTTAGGGGACATTTATCTCAGGTCGGGGTATCTATCCCAGTTAGACGGTATTTATCCCAGTTCAGGGGCATTTCCTAGGTTGGTGTATTTCCTGGTTCGGGAGTATTTATCCCAGGTTGGGGTATTTATCCTGGTCTGTGGTGCTTATCTGGGTTCGGGGGTATTTATTCCAGCTCGGGGTATTTATCCCGGTCTGGGGTATTTATCCTGGTTTGGGGGTATTTCCCCATTTGGGGGTATTTATCCTAGGTCAGGGGTATTTCCCAGTTCAGGCTATTTCCTGGTTTGGGGGTACTTAACCCAGTTTGGGGGGATTTATCCCATTTGGGGAGTAGTTATCCCAGTTTGGGGGTATTTCCCGAGTCAGGATATTCATCCCAGTTCAGGAATTTATCCCAGTTCAGGGATATTTATTTTGGTTCGGGGGGTATTTATCCCAGGTCGGGGGTATTTATCCTAGGTCAAGCGTATCTATCCCCAATGGGATATTTATCCCGGTTTGGGAGTGTTTATCCCAGTTCAGGAATACTTATCCCGGTTCGGGGGTATTTATACCGTGTTGGGGTATTTTCCTGGTTTGGGGTATTTATCCTGGGTCAGGGCATTTTCTGGTTTGAGGGTATTTATCCCAGTTTGGGGGTATTTATCCCAGTTCGAGGTTCATCCCCAGGGCTCTGTATTTCGCAGTCCAGGGGTGTTTATCCCGGTTCAGGGCTATTTACCCTGGTTTGGGGGTACTTCCCCATGTTTGGGGTGCTTTTCCCAGTTTGGGGGCATTTATCTCAGTTTAGGGGGTATTTATCCCAGTTTGGGAATATTTATCCCAGTTTGGGGGTATTTATCTCGGGTCAGGGTTTTATCTCAGTTTGGGGGTATTTATCTCGGGTCAGGGCATTTATCCCAGTTCGAGGGTATTTATCCCAGTTTGAGGGTATTTATCTTGGGTCAGGTTATTTATCCTGCTGCGAGGGTATATATCTCAGCTCAGGTTATTTATCCCAGTTCGAGGGTATTTATCCTGGATCAGAGTATTTATCCTGGTTTGGGGGCATTTATCTCGGGTCAGGGTATTTATCCCAGTTTGGGGGTAATTATCACGTGTCAGGTTGTTTATCCGGGTCAATGGTATTTATCTCGGGTCAGGGTATTTATCCCGGTTCGGGGGTATTTATCTCAGGTCAGGGTATTTATCCCGGTTCGAGGGTATTTATCTCAGGTCAGAGTATTTATCCCAGTTCGAGGGTATTTATCTCAGGTCAGGGTATTTATCCCGGTTTGAGGGAATTAATTTTGGTTCAGAGGTTTTTCCCAGTTCGGGGTATTTCCTGTTTTGGGGGGTTTTCCCATTTTGGGGGAATTTATCCTAGTTTGGGGGTATTTGCCGGTTCTGGGGCATTTCCTGTTTCGGGGGTATTTGCCCTAATCCCAGGTTGAGGTATTTCCCGGGGGTTGGTTGAGTTTCCCGGGGTTTTGGGGGTAATTATCCCGAGTCGGGAGTATTTATCCCAAGTCGGGGGTATTTATCCTGAGTCGGGGGTATTTATCCCAAGTCAGGTATTTCCCGGGGGTTTGGGTGTATTTCCCGGGGGTTTGGGGGCATTTATCCCAGGTCAGGTATCTCTCGGGAGTTTAGGGGTATTTACCCGGTCGGGGTATTTCCTGGTTTGGGGATATTGGCCCTAATCCCGGGTCGGGGTATTTTCCGGGGCTTAGGGGTATTTCCCGGGGGTTTGGGGGTATTTATCCTGGATTGGGTATTTCCCAGGGGTTTGGGGGTATTTCCCGGGTCGGGGTATTTCCCGGGTCGGGGTATTTCCCGGGAGTTTTGGGGGTACTTATCCCAAGTCGGGAGTATTTATACCGGGTCGGGAGTATGTATCCCAGTTCGGGGTATTTCCCGGGGGTTTGGGTATATTTCCCAGGGGTTTGGGGGTATTTATCCCAGGTCGGGTATCTCTCAGGAGTTTGGGGCTATTTACCCGGTCAGGGTATTTCCCGGGTGTTTGGGGGTACTTATCCTGGGTCGGGTAACTCCCGGGGGTTTGGGGGTATTTACTCGGTCGGGGTATTTCCTGGTTCGGGGATATTTGCCCTAATCCCGGGTTGGGGTATTTCCCGGGGCTTGGGGATATTTCCCAGTGGTTTGGGGGTATTTATCCCGAGTCGGGAGTCTTTTTCCTGGGTCGGGGTATTTCCCAGGGGTTTGGGGGTATTTACCCCGGGTCGCAGTATTTCCCGGGGTTTTGGGGTTATTTATCCCGAGTCAGGAGTATTTATCCCGGGGCGGAGTATTTACCAGGTGCTTGGGGTTATGTCCCGGTGGTTTTGGGGGTATTTATCCCGAGTCGGGAGTATTTATCTTGAGTCGGGGTTATTTATCCCGGGTCGGATATTTCCCAGGGGTTTGGGGGTATTTACCCGGTCAGGGTATTTCCTGGTTCGGGGGTATTTGCCCTAATCCTGGGTTGGGATATTTCCCGAGGATTGGGAGAATTTCCCGGGGGTTTGTGGGTATTTATCCCCAGGCGGGAGTATTTATCCCCAGTCGGGAGTATTTATCCCGAGTCGGGAGCATTTTTCCTGGGTTGGGGTATTTCCTGGTGGTTTGGGGTATTTATCCCAGGTTGGAGTATTTCCCGGGGTTTTGGGGTTATTTATCCCGAGTTGGAAGTATTTATACCAGGTCGGGAGAATTTATCCCAAGTCGGGAGTATTTATCCCGGGCGAGGTTATTTCCGGGGCACTTGGGGGTACTTATCCCAAGTCGGGGGTATTTATCCCGGGTCGAGGGTATTTATCCCAGTTTGGGGGTATTTAGCCCGGGTCGGGGTATTTCACGGGTGTTTGGGGATATTCCCGGGGTTTTGGGTGTACTTCTCCCGAGTCAGGAGTATTTATCCCAGGACGGGAGAATTTATCCCGAGTGAGGGTATTTCCAGGGCTTTTGGGGGTATTTAACCCAAGTCGGGAGTGTTTATCCCAAGGCGGGAGTATTCATCCCGCATCTGGTTATTTCCCGGAGGTTTGGGGGTATTTATCCCAAGTCGGGGTATTTCCCGGGGGTTGGGGGTATTTCATTTGCGTTGGAGGTATTTATCCCGAGTCAGGAGTATTTATCACGAGTCGGGGGTATTTATCCCGCATCTGGTTATTTCCTGGAGGTTTGGGGTATTTATCCTGAGTCGGGTATTTCCCGTGGGTTTGGGGGCATTTCCCGGGTTGGGGTATTTCCCGGAGGTTGGGGGGTATTTCCCGGGGGTTTGGGGGTATTTCCTGGGGTTTTGGGGGCATTTATCCCAGGTCAGGTATTTCCCGGGATTTTGGGAGTATTTATCCTGAATCGGGAGTATTTATTCCGGGTCGGGGTATCTCCCAGGGGTTTCGGGGTATTTACCTGGTCGGGGTATTTCCTGGTTCAGGGGTATTTGCCCTAATCCCGGGTCGGGGCATTTCCTGGGGCTTGTGGGTATTTCCCAGGGGTTGGGGGTACTTATCCCGAGTCGGGAGTATATTTCCTGGATCGGGGTATTTCCCAGGGGTTTGGGGATATTTATCCCAGGTGGGAGGATTTCAAAGGGTTTTGTAGTTATTTATCCCGAGTCGGGAGTATTTATCCCAGGTCGGGGGTATTTATCCCAGTTTGGCGGTATTTATCTCGGGTCAGGGTATTTATCCCGGTTTGGGGGTATTAGTCTTGGTTCAGGGTATTTATCCCGAGTCGGGAGTATTTATCCTGGGTCGGGGTATTTCCTGGCGGTTTGGGGTATTTATCCCAGGTTGGAGTATTTCCCGGGGTTTTGGGGTTATTTATCCCGAGTCGGAAGTATTTATCCCGGGTGAGGGTATTTCCGGGGCTCGTGGGGGTACTTATCCCTAGTCGGGGGTATTTATCCCGGGTCGAAGGTATTTATCCCAGTTTGGGGGTATTTATCTCGGGTCAGGGTATTTATCCCAGTTGGGGGGTATTTATCTCGGGTCAGGGTATTTATCCCAGTTCGAGGGTACTTATCTTGGGTCAGGGTATTTATCCCAGTTCGAGTGTATTTATCCCGGGTTGAGGGTATTTATCTCAGGTCAGGATATTTATCTCGGGTCAGGTTATTTATCCCAGTTCAAGGGTATTTATCCCGGTTCGAGGGTATTTATCCCAGTTTGGGTGTATTTATCCCGGTTTGGGGGTATTTATCTTGGGTCAGGGTATTTATCCTGGTTCGGGGTATTTTTCCCAGTTATGGGGGTATTTATCTCGGGTCAGGGTATTTATCCCGATTTGTGGGTATTTATCTCAGGTCAGGGTATTAATCCCAGTTCAAGGGTATTTAACCTAGTTCGGGGGCATTTATCACTGGTCTGGGTATTTATCCCAGTTCGAGAGTACTTATCACAGGTCAGGGTATTTATCCCAATTTGGGGGTATTTATCTCGGGTCAGGGTATTCATCCCAGTTTGGGGATATCAAGCTCAGGTCAGGGTATTTATACCAGTTCAGGGGATTTATCTCAGGTCAGAGTATTTATCCCAGTTTGGGGGTGTTCATCTTGGGTCAGGGTATTTATCCTGCTTCGAGGGTATTTGTCTCGGGTCAGGATATTCATACCAGTTTGAGGGTATTTATTTCGGTTCAGAGGTTTTTCCCGGTTCGGGGTATTTCCTGTTTTGGAATGTTTTCCCGGTTTGGGGGAATTTATCCTAGTTTGGGGGTATTTGCCGGTTCAGGGGCATTTTCTGGTTCGGGGATATTTGCCCTAATCCCGGGTCGAGGTATTTCCCGGGGGTTGGGGAAGTTTCCCGGGGTTTTGGGAGTAATCATCCCGAGTCAGGAGTGTTTATCCCAAGGCGGGTTATTTTCCGGAGGTTTGGGGGCATTTATCCCGAGTCGGGGTATTTCCCAGAGGTTTGGGGGCATTTATACTGAGTCGGGGTACTTCCCGGGTGTTGGGGGTATTTCATTTGCGTTGGGGGTATTATCCCGAGGCGGGAGTATTTATCACGAGTCAGGGGTATTTATCCGGCGTCGGGTTATTTCCCAGAGGTTTGAGGTATTTATCCTGAGTCGGGTATTTTCCGGAGGTTTGGGGGTATTTCCTGGGGTCGGGTTATTTCTCGTAGGTTTGGGGGTATTTCCCGGGGGTTTGGGGGTCTTTCCTGGGGTTTTGGGGGCATTTATCCCAGGTCGGGTATTTCCCGGGTTTTTGGAGGTATTTCCCGGGTCGGGGTATTTCCCGGGGGTTTGGGGGTATTTCCTGGGAGTTTTGGGAGTATTTATCCTGAGTCGGGAGTATTTATTCCGGGTCGGGAGTATGTATCCCGGGTCTGGGTATTTCCCGGGATTTTGGAGGTATTTCCCAGAGTTTTGGGGGTATTTATCTCGAGTCAGGAG
>NC_054471.1:229220-282508 GCF_017639515.1 Carcharodon carcharias | reverse complement strand
TGGGGGTATCTCCCAAGGGTCTGAGGGTACTAATCCCAAGTCAGGAGTATTTATCCAGAGTTGGGATTATTTTTCCTGGCTAGGAGTATTTCCCAGGGGTTTGGGGGTATTTATCCTGGGTCGGGGTATTTCACGGGGGTGTGGGGGTATTTATCCTGGGTCGGGTGTATTTATCCCGTGTCGGGAGTATTTATCCAGGGCCTAGTTTTTTTCCGGGGGCTTGAGAGTATTTATGCCAGGACGGGGTATTTCCAGGGGTTTTGGGGGTATTTCCCGGGATTGTGGAGGTATCTATTCCGGGTCCGGTATTTCCCAGGCGTTTGGGTGTATTTTTTTGGGGGTTTGGGGGTATTTATCCCAGGTCAGGTATCTCCCGGAGGTTTGGGGATATCTACCCGGTTGGAATATTTCCTGGTTCGGGGGTATTTGCCCTAAGCCCAGGTTGGGGTTTTTCCCGGGGGTTGGGGGTATCTCCCAGGGGTCTGAGGGTATTAATCCCAAATCGGGAGTATTTATCCCGAGTTGGGATTATTTTTCCTGGCTCGGGGTATTTCCCAGGGGTTTGGGGGTATTTATCCCGGGTCAGGTGTATTTATCCCAGGTCGGGGTATTTCACGGGGGTTTGGGGATATTTCCCAGCGTTTTGGGTGTATTTATCCGAGTCGGAAGTGTTTATCCCGGGTCAGGAGTATTTATCCCAGGCCAGGTAAATCCCGGAGGTTTGGGGGTATTTCCTGCGGTTTTGGGGGTATTTATCCTGAGTCAGGTGTATTTATCCCAAGTCGGGAGTATTTATCCCGGGTGAGGGTATTTCCAGGTCTTTTGGAGGTATTTATCCTGAGTCGGGAGTTTTTATCCCGAGTCAGGAGTATTTATCCCGGTTCGGGGTATTTCCTGGGGGTTTGGGGGTATTTATCTCGGATCAGGGTATTTATGCCGGTTTGGGGCTATTTATCTCGAGTCAGGGTATATATCCGAGTTTGGGGGTATTTATCTCAGATCAGGGTATTAATCCCGGTTCGAGGGTATTAATCTCGGATCAGGGTATTTATCCCAGTTTGCAGGTATTTATCTCAGGTCAGGGTATTTATCCCAGTTTGAGGGTATTTATCTCGGGTCAGGGTGCTTATCCCAGTTCGAGGGTATTTATCTCGGGTCAGGGTATTTGTCCCAGTTCGAGGGCATTTATCCCAGTTCAAGGATGTTTATCACAGTTCGGGGGTATTTATCTCGGGTCAGGGTATTTGTCCCAGTTCGAGGGCATTTATCCCAGTTCAAGGATGTTTATCACAGTTCGGGGGTATTTATCCAAGTTCGAGGGTATTTATCCCAGTTTGGGGGGGCATTTAGCTCAGTTCAGGGTATTTATCTCACGTCAGGGTATTTATGTCAGGTCAGGGTATTTATCCCAATTTTGGGGTATTTATCTCGGGTCAGGGTATTTATCCCAGTTCGAGAGTGTTTATCACAGGTCAGGGTATTTATCCCGGTTTGGGAGTATTTATCTCAGGTCAATGTATTTATCCCGGTTTTGGGGGGTATTTATCTCAAGTCAGGGTATTTATCCCAGTTTGGGGGTATTTATCTCAGGTCACGTTATTTATCCCGGTTTGGGGGTATTTATCTCAGGTCAGGGTATTTATCCCAGTTCGAGGGTATTTATCTCGGGTCAGGGTATTTATCCAGGTTCGGGGGTATTTATCTCAGTTCAGGGTATTTATCCCGCTTCGAGGGTATTTATCTCGGGTCAGAGTATTTAACCAAATTTGGGGGTATTTATCTCAGGTCAGGGTATTTATCCCAGTTCGGGGGTATTTATCTCAGTTCAGGGTATTTATCCCGCTTCAAGGATATTTATTTCGGGTCAGAGTATTTAACCAAATTTGGGGGTATTTATCTCAGGTCAGGGTATTTATCCCAGTTCGGGGGTACTTATCTTGAGTCTGGGTATTTATCCCAGCTCGAGGGTATTTATCTCAGGTCAGGGTATTTATCCCAGTTCGAGGGTATTTATCCCAGTTCGGGGGTATTTATCACGGTTCTGGGTACTTATCCCAGTTCGAGAGTGTTTATCACAGGTCAGGGTATTTATCCCAGTTCGGGGGTATTTATCTCAGGTCAGAGTATTGATGCCAGTTCGGGGGTATTTATCTCGGGTCAGGGTATTTATCCCTGTTTGGGGGTGTTTATCTCGGGTCAAGGTATTTATCCCGGTTTGAGGGTATTTATCTCGGTTCAGAGGTTTTTCCAGGTTCGGAGTATTTCCTGTTTTGGGGGGTTTTCCGGGTTTGGGGGAATTCATCCTAGTTTGGGGTATTTGCCGGTTCAGTGGCATTTCCTGGTTCGGGGGTATTTGCTCTAATCCCGGGTCGAGATATTAGCCAGTGGTTGGGGGAGTTTCCTGGGGTTTTGGGGGTATTCATCCCGAGCCGGGAGTATTTATCTCAAGACGGGAATATTTATCCCAAGTCGGGAGTATTTATCTCAAAACGGGATTATTTATCCTGAGTCAGGAGTATTTATCCCGAGTCAGGGGTATTTATCCCGTGTTGGGCTATTTCCCGGAGTTTTGGGGATATTTATCCCACGTTGGGGTATTTCCCGGGGGTTGGGGTATTTATCCCGAGTTGGGAGTATTCATCACGCGTCGGGACTATTTATCCCGGGGCTTTAGGGTAATTTATCCCGAGTCGGGGCTATTTATCCCGGGTCGGGTATTTCCCGGGGGTTTGGGGGTATTTCCCTGCTCGGGGGTTTGGGGGGTATTTATCCAGAGTCGAGAGTATTCATCACGAGTCGGGAGTATTTATCCCGGGGCTTTAGGGTAATTTATCCCGAGTCGGGGCTATTTATCCCGGGTCGGGTATCTCCCGGAAATTTGGGGGTATCTACCCGGTCGGGGTATTTCTTGGTTCGGGGGTATTTGCCTTAATCCCGGGTTGGGGTATTTCCCGGGGATTGGGGGTATCTCCTAGGCGTCTGAGGGTATTAATCCCAAGTCGGGAGTATTTATCTCGAGTTGGGATTATTTTTCCTGGCTCGGGGTATTTCCCAGGGGTTTGGGGGTATTTATCCTGGGTCAGGGTATTTCACGGAGGTGTGGGTGTATTTATCCCGGGTTGGGTGTACTTATCCCAGGTTGGGGTATTTCACGGGGGTTTGGGGATATTTCCCAGGGTTTTGGGTCTATTTATCCCGAGTCGGAAGTATTTATCCCGGGTCGGGAGTATTATCCCAGGCCAGGTAAATCCCGGAGGTTTGCGGGTATTTCCTGGGGTTTTGGGGGTGTTTATCCTGAGTCGGGTGTATTTATCCCAAGTCGGGAGTATTCATTCCAGGTCGGGAGAATTTATCCCGAGTTGGGAGTATTTATCCCGGGTGAGGGTATTTCCGGGGCTTTTGGAGGTATTTATCCTGAGTCGGGAGTTTTTATCCCGGGTCAGGAGTATTTATCCCGGGTCAGGGTATTTCCTGAGGATTTGAAGGTATTTATCTCGGGTCAGGTTATTTATCCCGGTTTGGGGGTATTTATCTCAGATCAGGGTATTTATCCCAGTTTGGGGGTATTTATCTCGGATCAGGGTTTTTATCCCAGTTTGAGGGTATTTATCTCGGGTCAGGGTGCTTATCCCAGTCCGAGGGTATTTATCTCGAGTCAGGGTATTTGTCCCAGTTCGAGGGCATTTATCCCAGTTCAAGGATATTTATCTCATTCCGGAGGTATTTATCCCAGTTCGAGGGTATTTATCCCAGTTTGGGGGGGTATTTAGCTCAGTTCAGGGTATTTATCTCGCGTCAGGGTATTTATGTCAGGTCAAGGTATTTATCCCGGTTTGAGGGTATTTATCTCGTGTCAGGGTATTTATCCCAGTTCGGGGGTATTTATCTCAGGTAAGGGTATTTATCCCGATTTTGGGGTATTTATCTTGGGTCAGGGTATTTATCCCAGTTCGAGAGTGTTTATCATAAGTCAGGGTATTTATCCCGGTTCGAGGGTATTTATCTCAGGTCAGGGTATTTATCCCAGTTTGGGAGTACTTATCTCAGGTCAATGTATTTATCCTGGTTCGGGGGTATTTATCTCGGGTCAGGGTATTTATCCAGGTTCGGGGGATTTATCTCAGTTCGAGGGTATTTATCCCGCTTCGAGGGTATTTATCTCGGGTCAGGGTATTTATCCAGGTTCGGGGTATTTATCTCAGGTCAGGGTATTTATCCCAGTTCGGGGGTACTTATCTTGAGTCTGGGTATTTATCCCAGTTCGAGGGTATTTAAGTCAGGTCAGGCTATTTATCCCAATTCGAGGGTTTTTATCTCAGGTCAGGGTATTTATCCCAGTTTGAGGGTATTTATCCCAGTTCGGGGGTATTTATCACGGTTCTGGGTACTTATCTCAGTTCGAGAGTGTTTATCACAGGTCAGGGTACTTATCCCGGTTCAGGGGTATTTAACTCGGGTCAGGGTATTTATCCCAGTTCGGGGGTATTTATCTCAGGTCAGAGTATTTATCCCAGTTTGGGGGTATTTATCTCGGGTCAGGGTATTTATCCCGGTTTGGGGGTGTTTATCGTGGGTCAGAGTTTTCATCCCTGTTTGGGAGTATTTATCTCGGGTCAAGGTATTTATCCCGGTTTGATGGTATTTATCTCGGTTCAGAGGTTTTTCCAGGTTCGGAGTATTTCCTGTTTTGGGGGGTTTTCCGGGTTTGGGGGAATTTATCCTAGTTCGGGGTATTTGCCGGTTCAGTGGCATTTCCTGGTTCGGGGGTTTTTGCTCTAATCCCGGGTCGAGATATTTGCCAGTGGTTGGGGGAGTTTCCCGGGGTTTTGGGGGTATTTATCTCAAGACGGGAGTATTTATCCCGAGTCAGGAGTATTTATCCCGAGTCAGGAGTATTTATCCCGTGTTGGGCTATTTCCCGGAGTTTTGGGGATATTTATCCCGCGTCGGGGTATTTCCCGGGGGTTGGGGTATTTATCCCGAGTCAGGAGTATTTATCACGAGTCAGGAGTATTTATCCCGGGGCTTTAGGGTAATTTATCCCGAGCTGGGGCTATTTATTCCGGGTCGGGTATTTCCCGGGGGTTTGGGGGTATTTCCCCGCTCGGGGTATTTCTCAGGGGTTTGGGGATATTTCCCGGGGTTTTGGGGCTATTTATCCCAAGTCGGGAGTATTATCCCACGTTGGCTATTTGACGGGGGTTTGGGGGTATTTCCCTGCTCGGGGTATTTCTCGGGGGTTTGGGGATATTTCCCGGGGTTTTGGGGCTATTTATCCCAAGTCGGGAGTATTATCCCACGTCGGCTATTTGATGGGGGTTTGGGGGTATTTCCCTGCTCGGGGGTTTGGGGGGTATTTATTCAGAGTCGGGAGTATTTATCCCAGGTCGGCTATTTGACAGGGGTGTGGCCGTATTTCCAGGCTCGGGGTATTTCCCGCGGGCTTGGGGGTATTTCCCGGGGGCTTTGGGGCTATCTATCCCAGGTCGGGTGTATTTATCCCGATTCGGGTGTATTTATCCCGGGTCGGGGTAGTTCCCGGGGTTTGGGGCTATTTCCCGGGGTTTGGAGGTATTTATCCCAAGTCGGGAGTATTTATCCCGTGTCGGGAGTATTTATCCAGGGTCTGGTTTTTTTCCCGGGGGCTTGGGAGTATTTATGCCAGGACAGGGTATTTCCCGGGGGTTTGGGGGTATTTCCCGGGATTTTGGAGGTATTTATTCCGGGTCGGGTATTTCCCAGGGGTTTGGGTGTATTTCCCGGGGGTTTGGGGGCATTTATCCCAGGTCAGGTATCTCCCGGAGGTTTGGGGGTATCTAGCCAGTCGGGGTATTTCTTGGTTCGAGGGTATTTGCCCTAATCCCGGGTTGGGGTATTTCCCGGGGGTTGGGGGTATCTCCCAGGGGTCTGAGGGTATTAAACCCAAGTTGGGAGTATTTATCCCGAGTTGGGATTATTTTTCCTGGCTCGGGGTATTTCCCAGGGGTTTGGGGGTATTTATCCTGGGTCGGGGTATTTCACGGGGGTGTGGGGGTATTTATCACGGGTCGGGTGTATTTATCCCATGTCGGGAGTATTTATCCAGGGTCTAGTTTTTTCCCGGGGGCTTGAGAGTATTTATGCCAGGACGGGATATTTCCCGGGGGTTTGGGGGTATTTCCCGGGATTGTGGAGGTATTTATTCTGGGTCGGGTATTTCCCAGGGGTTTGGGTGTATTTCCTGGGGGTTTGGGGGTATTTATCCCAATTCAGGTATCTCCCGGAGGTTTGGGGATATCTACCTGGTCGGGGTATTTCTTGGTTCGGGGGTATTTGCCCTAATCCCGGGTTGGGGTTTTTCCCGGGGGTTGGAGGTATCTCCCAGGGGTCTGAAGGTATTAATCCCAAGTCGGGAGTATTTATCCCGAGTTGGGATTATTTTTCCTGGCTCGGGGTATTTCCCAGGGGTTTGGGGGTATTTATCCCGGATCGGGTGTATTTATCCCAGGTCGGGGTATTTCATGGGGGTTTGGGGATATTTCCCAGGGTTTTGGGTGTATTCTTCCGAGTCGGAAATATTTATTCCAGGTGGGGAGTATTTATCCCAGGCCAGGTAAATCCTGGAGGTTTGGGGGTATTTCCTGGAGTTTTGGGGGTACTTATCCTGAGTCGGGTGTATTTATCCCGGGCTGGGGTATTTCCTGGGGGTTTGGGGGCATTTATCTCGGGTCAGGGTATTTAACCCGGTTCAGGGGTGTTTATCTCGGATCAGGGTATTTATCCCGGTTTGGGGGTATTTATTTCGAGTCAGGGTATATATCTGCGTTTGGGGGCATTTATCTCGGAGCAAGGTATTTATCCCAGTTTGGGGGTATTTATCTCGGATCAGGGTATTTATCCCGGTTCCAGGGTATTTATCTCGGATCAGGGTATTCATCCCAGTTCGAGGGTATTTATCTCAGGTCAGGGTGTTTATCCCAGTTCGAGGGTATTTATCCGAGTTTGGGGGGGTATTGAGCTCAGTTCAGGGTTTTTATCTCGGGTCAGGGTATTTATCTCAGGTCAGGGTATTTGTCCCGATATTGGGGTATTTATCTTGGGTCAGGGTGTTTATCCCCTTTCGAGAGTGTTTATCACAGGTCAGGGTATTTATCCCGGTTCGAGGGTATTTATCTCAGGTCAGGGTATTTATCCCAGTTTGGGAGTATTTATCTCAGGTCAATGTATTTATCCCGGATCGGGGGTATTTATCTCGAGTCAGGGTATTTATCCCAGTTTTGGGGGTATTTATCTCAGGTCACGTTATTTATCCCAGTTTGGGGGTATTTATCTCAGGTCAGGGTATTTATCCCAGTTCGAGGGTATTTATCTCGGGGCAAGGTATTTATCCAGGTTTGGGGGTATTTATCTCAGTTCAGGGTATTTATCCCAGTTCAGGAGTACTTATCTTAAGTCTGGGTATTTATCCCAGTTCAAGGGTATTTATCCTTGTTCGGGGGTATTTATCACGGGTCTGGGTACTTATCCCAGTTCGAGAGGGTTTATCACAGGTCAGGGTATTTATCCCGGTTTGGGGGTATTTATCTCGGGTCAGGGTATTTATCCCAGTTCGGGGGTATTTATCTCAGGTCAGAGTATTTATACCAGTTCGGGGGTATTTATCTCAGGTCAGAGTATTTATTGCAGTTTGGGGGTATTTATCTCAGGTCAGGGTATTTATCCCGGTTTGAGGGTATTTATCTCGGGTCAGGGTATTCATCCCTGTTTGGGGGTATTTATCTCGGGTCAGGGTATTCATCCTTGTTTGGGGGTATTTATCTCGGGTCAAAGTATTTATCCCGGTTTGAGGGTATTTATCTCGGTTCAGAGGTTTTTCCAGGTTCGGAGTATTTCCTGTTTTGGGGGGTTTTCCGGGTTTGGGGGAATTCATCCTAGTTTGGGGGTATTTGCCGGTTCAGTGGCATTTCCTGGTTCAGTGGTATTTGCCCTAATCCCGGGTCGAGATATTAGCCAGTAGTTGGGGGAGTTTCCTGGGGTTTTGCGGGTATTTATCCCGAGTCGGGAGTATTTATCTCAAGATGGGAGTATTTATCCTGAGTCAGGAGTATTTATCCCGCATCGGGGTATTTCCCGGAGGTTTGGCGATATTTATCCCGAGCCGGGAGTATTTATCTCAAGACGGGAGTATTTATGCCGAGTCAGGACTATTTATCTAAAGACAGGAGTATTTATCCCGAGTCACGAGTATTTATCCCGAGTCAGGATTATTTATCCCGAGTCAGGAGTATTTATCCCGTGTTGGGCTATTTCCCGGAGGTTTGGGGATATTTATCCCGCGTAGGGGTATTTCCCGGGGGTTGGGGTATTTATCCCGAGTCGGGAGTATTTATCACGAGTCGGGCGAATTTATCCCGGGGCTTTAGGGTAATTTATCCCGAGTTGGGGCTATTTATCCCAGGTCGGGTATTTCCCGGGGGTTTGGGGGTATTTCCATGCTCGGGGTATTTCTCGGGGGTTTGTGGATATTTCCCGGGGTTTTGGGGCTATTTATCCCAAGTCGGGAGTATTATCCCACGTCGGCTATTTGACGGGGGTTTGGGGGTATTTCCCTGCTCAGGGGTTTGGGGGATATTTATCCAGAGTCGGGAGTATTTATCCAAGGTCGGCTATTTGACAGGTTTGGGCGTATTTCCATGCTCGGGGTATTTCCCGCGGGATTGGGGGTATTTCCCGGGGGTTTTGGGGCCATTTATCCCAAGTCGGGAGTATTTATCCCGGGTCGGGGTAGTTCCCGGGAGTTGGGGCTATTTCCCGGGGTTGGAGGTATTTATCCCAAGTCGGGAGTATTTATCCCGTGTCGGGAGTATTTATCCAGGGTCTGGTTTTTTCCCGGGGGCTTGGGAGTATTTATGCCAGGACGGGGTATTTCCCGGGGGTTTTGGGGTATTTCCCGGGATTTTGGAGGTATTTATTCCGGGTCGGGTATTTCCCAGGGGTTTGGGTGTATTTCCCAGAGGTTTGGGCGTATTTCCTGGGGTCTTGGGGGTGTTTATCCTGAGTCGGGTGTATTTATCCCAAGTCGGGAGTATTCATTCCAGGTCAGAGTTTATCCCGAGTTGGGAGCATTTATCCCGGGTGAGGGTATTTCCGGGGCTTTTGGAGGTATTTATCCTGAGTCGGGAATTTTTATCCCGACTCAGGAGTATTTATCCCGGGTCGGGGTATTTCCTGGGGGTTTGGGGGTATTTATCTCGGGTCAGGGTATTTATCCCAGTTCGAGAGTGTTTATCACAGGTCAGGGTATTTATCCCGGTTCGAGGGTATTTATCTCAGGTCAGGGTATTTATCCTAGTTTGGGAGTATTTATCTCAGGTCAATGTATTTATCCCGGATCGGGGGCATTTATCTCGAGTCAGGGTATTTATCCCAGTTTTGGGGGTATTTATCTCAGGTCACGTTATTTATCCCGGTTTGGGGGTATTTATCTCAGGTCAGGGTATTTATCCCAGTTCGAGGGTATTTATCTCGGGGCAAGGTATTTATCCAGGTTCGGGGGTATTTATCTCAGGTCAGGGTATTTATCCCAGTTCGGGGGTACTTATCTTAAGTCTGGGTATTTATCCCAGTTCAAGGGTATTTATCCTGGTTCAGGGGTATTTATCACGGGTCTGGGTACCTATCCCAGTTCGAGAGTGTTTATCACAGGTCAGGGTATTTATCCCGGTTTGGGGGTATTTATCTCAGGTCAGGGTATTTACCCCAGTTCAGGGGTATTTATCTCAGGACAGAGTATTTATACCAGTTCGGGGGTATTTATCTCAGGTCAGAGTATTTATTGCAGTTTGGGGGTATTTATCTCGGGTCAGGGTATTCATCACGGTTCGGGGGTATTTATCTCAGATCAGGGTATTTATCCCAGTTTGAGGGTATTTATCTCGATTCAGGGTATATATCCGAGTTTGGGGGTATTTATCTCGGATCAGGGTATTTATCCCAGTTCGGGGGTATTTATCTCGGATCAGGGTATTTATCCCGGTTCGAGGGTATTTATCTCGGATCAGGGTATTTATCCCAGTTTGCAGGTATTTATCTCAGGTCAGGGTATATATCCCAGTTTGAGGGTATTTATCTCGGGTCAGGGTGCTTATCCCAGTTCGAGGGCATTTATCTCGGGTCAGGGTATTTGTCCCAGTTCGAGGGCATTTATCCCAGTTCAAGGATATTTATCCCATTCAGGGGTATTTATCCCAGTTCGAGGGTATTTATCCCACTGTGGGGGGTATTTAGATCAATTCAGGGTATTTATCTCGCGTCAGGGTATTTATGTCAGGTCAAGGTATTAATCCCGGTTTGAGGGTATTTATCTCGGGTCAGGGTATTTATCCCAGTTCGGGGGTACTTATCTCAGGTCAGGGTATTTATCCCGATTTTGGGGGATTTATCTTGGGTCAGGGTATTTATCCCAGTTCGAGAGTGTTTATCACAGGTCAGGGTATTTATCCCGGTTCGAGGGTATTTATCTCAGGTCAGGGTATTTATCCCAGTTTGGGAGTATTTATCTCAGGTCAATGTATTTATCCTGTTTCGGGGGTATTTATCTCGAGTCAGGGTATTTATCCCAGTCTTGGGGGTATTTATCTCAGATCAGGGTATTTATCCCGGTTCGAGGGTATTTATCTCGGATCAGGGTATTTATCCCAGTTTGCAGGTATTTATCTCAGGTCAGGGTATTTATCCCAGTTTGAGGGCATTTATCTCGGGTCAGGGTGCTTATCCCAGTTCGAGGGTATTTATCTCGGGTCAGGGTATTTATCTCGGGTCAGGGTATTTATCCCGATTTTGGGGGATTTATCTCGGGTCAGGGTATTTATCCCGGTTCGAGAGTGTTTATCACAGGTCAGGGTATTTATCCCGGTTCGAGGGTGTTTATCTCAGGTCAGGGTATTTATCCCAGTTTGGGAGTATTTATCTCAGGTCAATGTATTTATCCCGTTTCGGGGGTATTTATCTCGAGTCAGGGTATTTATCCCGGTTCGAGGTTATTTATCTCAGGTCAGGGTATTTATCCCAGTTTGGGAGTATTTAACTCAGGTCAATGTATTGATCCCGGTTTTGGGGGGTATTTATCTCAAGTCAGGGTATTTATCCCAGTTTTGGGGGTATTTTTCTCAGGTCACGTTATTTATCCCGGTTTGGGGGTATTTATCTCAGATCAGGGTATTTATCCCAGTTTGGGGGTATTTATCTCGGATCAGGGTATTTATCCCAGTTTGGGGGTATTTATCTCGAGTCATGGTATATATCCGAGTTTGGGGGTATTTATCTCGGATCAGGGTTTCTATCCCACTTTGGGGGTATTTATCTCGGATCAGGGTATTTATCCCAGTTTGCAGGTATTTATCTCAGTTAAGTTATTTATCCCAGTTTGAGGGTATTTATCTCGGGTCAGGGTGCTTATCCCAGTTCGAGGGTATTTATCTCGGGTCAGGGTATTTATCCAGGTTCGGGGGTATTTATCTCAGTTCAGGGTATTTATCCCGCTTCGAGGGTATTTATCTCGGGTCAGGGTATTTAACCAAATTTGGTGGTATTTATCTCAGGTCAGGGTATTTATCCCAGTTCGGGGGTACTTATCTTGAGTCTGCGTATTTATCCCAGTTCGAGGGTATTTATCTCAGGTCAGGGTATTTATCCCAGTTCGGGGGTATTTATCTCAGGTCAGGGTATTTATCCCAGTTTGAGGGTATTTATCCCAGTTCGAGGGTATTTATCCCAGTTTGGGGGGGCATTTAGCTCAGTTCAGGGTATTTATCTCACGTCAGGGTATTTATGTCAGGTCAGGGTATTAATCCCGGTTTCAGGGTATTTATCTCGGGTCAGGGTATTTATCCCGATTTTGGGGGATTTATCTCGGGTCAGGGTATTTATCCCAGTTCGAGAGTGTTTATCACAGGTCAGGGTATTTACCCCGGTTCGAGGGTGTTTATCTCAGGTCAGGGTATTTATCCCAGTTTGGGAGTATTTATCTCAGGTCAATGTATTTATCCCGTTTCGGGGGTATTTATCTCGAGTCAGGGTATTTATCCCGGTTCGAGGTTATTTATCTCAGGTCAGGGTATTTATCCCAGTTTGGGAGTATTTAACTCAGGTCAATGTATTGATCCCGGTTTTGGGGGGTATTTATCACAAGTCAGGGTATTTATCCCAGTTTTGGGGATATTTTTCTCAGGTCACGTTATTTATCCCGGTTTGGGGGTATTTATCTCAGATCAGGGTATTCATCCCAGTTTGGGGGTATTTATCTCGAGTCATGGTATATATCCGAGTTTGGGGGTATTTATCTCGGATCAGGGTTTCTATCCCACTTTGGGGGTATTTATCTCAGATCAGGGTATTTATCCCAGTTTGCAGGTATTTATCTGTTAAGTTATTTATCCCAGTTTGAGGGTATTTATCTCAGGTCAGGGCGTTTATCCCAGTTCGAGGGTATTTATCCCAGTTCAAGGATATTTATCCCAGTTCGAGGGTATTTATCCCAGTTCGAGGGTATTTATCCGAGCTTGGGGGGGTATTGAGCTCAGTTCAGGGTTTTTATCTCGGGTCAGGGTATTTATCTCAGGTCAGGGTATTTATCCCGATTTTGGGGTATTTATCTTGGGTGAGGGTATTTATCCCGGTTCGAGAGTGTTTATCACAGGTCAGGGTATTTATCCCGGTTCGAGGGTATTTATCTCAGGTCAGGGTATTTATCCCAGTTTGGGAGTATTTATCTCAGGTCAATGTATTTATCCTGGATCGGGGTTATTTATCTCAGGTCAGGTTATTTATCCCAGTTTTGGGGGTATTTATCTCAGGTCACGTTATTTATCACGGTTTGGCGGTATTTATCTCAGGTCAGGGTATTTATCCCAGTTCGGGGGTACTTATCTTAAGTCTGGGTATTTATCCCAGTTCAAGGGTAATTATCCCGGTTCGGGGGTATTTATCACGGGTCTGGGTACTTATCCCAGTTCGAGAGTGTTTATCACAGGTCAGGGTATTTATCCCGGTTTGGGGGTATTTATCTCGGGTCAGGGTATTTATTCCAGTTCGGGGGTATTTATCTCAGGTCAGAGTATTTATACCAGTTCGGGGGTATTTATCTCAGGTCAGAGTATTTATTGCAGTTTGGGGGTATTTATCTCGGGTCAGGGTAGTTATCCTGGTTTGGGAGTGTTTATCTCGGGTCAGGGTATTCATCCTTGTTTGGGGGTATTCATCTCGGGTCAAGGTATTTATCCTGGTTTGAGAGTATTTATCTCGGTTCAGAGGTTTTTCCAGGTTCGGAGTATTTCCTGTTTTGGGGGGTTTTTCCGGGTTTGGGGGAATTCATCCTAGTTTGGGGTATTTGCCGGTTCAGTGGCATTTCCTGGTTCGTGGGTATTTGCCCTAATCCCGGGTCGAGATATTAGCCAGTGGTTGGGGGAGTTTCCCGGGGTTTTGGGGGTATTTATCCCGAGTCGGGAGTATTTATCTCAAGATGGGAGTATTTATCCTGAGTCTGGAGTATTTATCCCGCATCGGGGTATTTCCCGGAGGTTTGGCGATATTTATCCCAAGCCAGGAGTATTTATCTCAAGACGGGAGTATTTATCCCGAGTCGGGAGTATTTATCTCAAGATGGGAGTATTTATCCCGGGTCAGGAGTATTTATCCTGAGTCAGGAGTATTTATCCCGTGTTGGGCTATTTCCCGGAGTTTTGGGGATATTTATCCTGGGTCAGGGTATTTCCTGGGGGTTTGGGGGTATTTATCTCGGGTCAGGGTATTCATCCCGGTTCGGGGGTATTTATCTCAGATCAGGGTATTTATCCCGGTTTGGGGGTATTTATCTCGAGTCAGGGTATATATCCCAGTTTGAGGGTATTTATCTCGGGTCAGGGTGATTATCCCAGTTCGAGGGTATTTATCTCGGGTCAGGGTATTTGTCCCAGTTCGAGGGCATTTATCCCAGTTCAAGGATATTTATCCCATTTGGGGGTATTTATCCCAGTTCGAGGGTATTTATCCCAGTTTGGGGGGGTATTTAGCTCAGTTCAGGGTATTTATCTCGTGTCAGGGTATTTATGTCAGGTCAAGGTATTTATTCCGGTTTGAGGGTATTTATCTCGTGTAAGGGTATTTATCCCAGTTCGGGGGTATTTATCTCGGGTCAGGGTATTTATCCCAGTTCGAGAGTGTTCATCACAAGTCAGGGTATTTATCCCGGTTCGAGGGTATTTATCTCGGGTCAGGGTATTTATCCCAGTTCGAGAGTGTTTATCACAAGTCAGGGTATTTATCCCGGTTCGAGGGTATTTATCTCAGGTCAGGGTATTTATCTCGGTTCGGGGGTATTTATCTCGAGTCAGGGTATTTATCCCAGTTTTGGGGGTATTTATCTCGGATCAGGGTTTTTATCCCGGTTCGAGGGTATTTATCTCGGATCAGGGTATTTATCCCAGTTTGCAGGTATTTATCTCAGGTCAGGGTATTTATCCCAGTTTGAGGGCATTTATCTCGGGTCAGGGTGCTTATCCCAGTTCGAGGGTATTTATCTCAGGTCAGGGTATTTGTCCCAGTTCGAGGGCATTTATCCCAGTTCAAGGATGTTTATCCCAGTTCGGGGGTATTTATCCCAGTTCGAGGGTATTTATCCCAGTTTGGGGGGTATTTAGCTCAGTTCAGGGTATTTATCTCACGTCAGGGTATTTATGTCAGGTCAGGGTATTAATCCCGGTTTGAGGGTATTTATCTCGTGTCAGGGTTTTTATCCCAGTTCAGGGTATTTATCTCAGGTCAGGGTATTTATCCCGATTTTGGGGTATTTATCTCGGGTCAGGGTATTTATCCCAGTTCGAGAGTGTTTATCACAGGTCAGGGTATTTATCCCGGTTCGAGGGTGTTTATCTCAGGTCAGGGTATTTATCCCAGTTTGGGAGTATTTATCTCAGGACAATGTATTTATCCCGGTTCGGGGGTATTTATCTCAAGGCAGGGTATTTATCCCGGTTCGAGGCTATTTATCTCAGGTCAGGGTATTTATCCCAGTTTGGGAGTATTTAACTCAGGTCAATGTATTTATCCCGGTTTTGGGGGATATTTATCTCAAGTCAGGGTATTTATCCCAGTTTTGGGGGTATTTATCTCAGGTCACGTTATTTATCCCGGTTTGGGGGTATTTATCTCGAGTCAGGGTATATATCCGAGTTTGGGGGTATTTATCTCGGATCAGGGTTTTTACCCCAGTTTGGGGGTATTTATCTCAGATCAGGGTTTTTACCCCAGTTTGGGGGTATTTATCTCAGATCAGGGTATTTATCCCGGTTTGGGGGTATTTATCTCGAGTCAGGGTATATATCCGAGTTTGGGGGTATTTATCTCGGATCAGGGTTTTTACCCCAGTTTGGGGGTATTTATCTCGGATCGGGGTATTTATCCCAGTCTGCAGGTATTTATCTCAGGTCAGGGTATTTATCCCAGTTTTGGGGGTATTTATCTCAGCTCACGTTATTTATCCTGGTTTGGGGGTATTTATCTCAGGTCAGGGTATTTATCCCAGTTTGGGAGTATTTATCTCAGGTCAATGTATTTATCCCGGATCGGGGGTATTTATCTCGAGTCAGGGTATTTATCCCAGTTTTGGCGGTATTTATCTCAGGGTCACATTATTGATCACGGTTTGGGGGTATTTATCTCAGGTCAGGGTACTTATCCCAGTTCAAGGGTATTTATCTCGGGTCAAGGTATTTATTCTGGTTCGGGGGTATTTATCACGGGTCTGGGTACTTATCCCAGTTCGAGAGTGTTTATCACAGGTCAGGGTATTTATCCCGGTTTGGGGGTATTTATCTCGGGTCAGGGTATTTATCCCAGTTCGGGGGTATTTATCTCAGGTCAAGGTATTTATCCCAGTTCGAGGGTATTTATCTCGGGTCAGGGTATTTATCCAGGTTCGGGGTATTTATCTCAGTTCAGAGTATTTATCCCAGTTCGGGGGTACTTATCTTGAGTCTGGGTATTTATCCCAATTCGAGGGTATTTAAGTCAGGTCAGGGTATTTATCCCAGTTCGAGGGTTTTTATCTCAGGTCAGGGTATTTATCCCAGTTTGAGGCTATTTATCCCAGTTCGGGGGTAGTTATCACGGTTCTGGGTACTTATCCCAGTTCGAGAGTGTTTATCACAGGTCAGGGTATTTATCCCGGTAAAGGGGTATTTAACTCGGGTCAGGGTATTTATCCCAGTTCGGGGGTATTTATCTCAGGTCAGAGTATTTATCCCAGTTTGGGGGTATTTATCTCGGGTCAGGGTATTTATCCCGGTTTCGGGGTGTTTATCTCGGTTCAGAGGTTTTTCCAGGTTCGGAGTATTTCCTGTTTTGGGGGGTTTTCCAGGTTTGGGGGAATTCACCCTAGTTTGGGGGTATTTGCCGGTTCAGTGGCATTTCCTGGTCCGGGGGTATTTGCCCTAATCCCGGGTCGAGATATTTGCCAGTGGTTGGGGGAGTTTCCTGGGGTTCTGGGGGTATTCATCCCGAGTCGGGAGTATTTATCTCAAGATGGGAGTATTTATCCTGAGTCTGGAGTATTTATCCCACGTTTGGGTATTTCCCGGAGGTTTGGCGATATTTATCCCGAGTCGAAAGTATTTCTCTCAAGACGGGAGTATTTATCCCGAGTCAGGAGTATTTATCTCAAGACGGGAGTATTTATCCCGAGTCAGGAGTATTTATCTCAAGACAGGAGTATTTATCCCGAGTCACGAGTATATATCCCGAGTCAGGAGTATTTATCCCGTGTTGGGCTATTTCCCGGAGGTTTGGGGATATTTATCCCGCGTCGGGGTATTTCCCGGGGCTTGGGTTATTTATCCCGAGTCGGGAGTATTTATCCCGGGGCTTTAGGGTAATTTATCCCGAGTTGGGGCTATTTATCCCAGGTCGGGTATTTCCCGGGGGTTTGGGGGTATTTCCATGCTCGGGGTATTTCTCGGGGGTTTGGGGATATTTCCCGGGGTTTTGGGGCTATTTATCCCAAGTCGGGAGTATTATCCCACGTCGGCTAGTTGACGGGGGTTTGGGGTTATTTCCTTGCTCGGGGGTTTGGGGGGTATTTATCCGGAGTCGGGAGTATTTATCCAAGGTCGGCTATTTGACCGCGGTTTGGGGGTATTTCCATGCTCGGGGTATTTCCCACGGGCTTGGGGGTATTTCCCGGGGGTTTTGGGGCCATTTATCCCAAGTCGGGTGTATTTATCCCGGGTCGGGGTAGTTCCCGGGGGTTGGGGCTATTTCCCGGGGTTTGGAGGTATTTATCCCAAGTCGGGAGTATTTATCCCGTGTCGGGAGTATTAATCCAGGGTCTGGTTTTTTCCTGGGGGCTTGGGAGTATTTATGCCAGGACGGGGTATTTCCCGGGGGTTTGGGGGTATTTCCCGGGATTTTGGAGGTATTTATTCTGGGTCGGGTATTTCCCAGGGGTTTTGGGTGTATTTCCCGGGGGTTTGGGGGCATTTATCCCAGGTCAGGTATCTCCCGGAGGTTTGGGGGTATCTAGCCGGTCGGGGTATTTCTTGGTTCGAGGGTATTTGCCCTAATCCCGGGTTGGGGTATTTCCCGGGGGTTGGGGGTATCTCCCAGGGGTCTGAGGGTATTAAACCCAAGTTGGGAGTATTTATCCCGAGTTGGGATTATTTTTCCTGGCTCGGGGTATTTCCCAGGGGTTTGGGGGTATTTATCCTGGCTCGGGGTATTTCCCAGGGGTTTGGGGTTATTTATCCCGGATTGGGAGTATTTATCCCAGGTTGGGGTATTTCACGGGGGCTTGGGGATATATCCCAGGGTTCTGGGTGTATTTAGCCCGAGTCGGAAGTATTTATCCCGGGTCGGGAGTATTATCCCAGGCCAGGTAAATCCCGGACGTTTGGGGGTATTTCCTGGGGTATTCGGGGTATTTATCCTGAGTCGGGTGTATTTATCCCAAGTCGGGACTATGCATTCCAGGTCATAATTTATCCCGAGTTGGGAGCATTTATCCCGGGTGAGGGTATTTCCGGGGCTTTTGGAGGTATTTATCCTGAGTCGAGAGTTTTTATCCCGACTCAGGAGTATTTATCCCGGGTCGGGGTATTTCCTGGGGGTTTGGGGGTATTTATCTCGGGTCAGGGTATTTATCCCGGTTCGGAGGTGTTTATCTCGGATCAGGGTATTTATCCCGGTTTGGGGGTATTTATTTCGAGTCAGGGTATATATCTGAATTTGGGGGTATTTATATCGGAGCAAGGTATTTATCCCAGTTTGGGGGTATTTATCTCGGATCAGGGTATCTATCCCGGTTCCAGGGTATTTATCTCGGATCAGGGTATTTATCCCAGTTCGAGGGTATTTATCTCAGGTCAGGGTGTTTATCCCAGTTCGAGGCTATTTATCCCAGTTCAAGGATATTTATCCCAGTTCGAGGGTATTTATCCCAGTTCGAGGGTATTTATCCGAGCTTGGGGGGGTATTGAGCTCAGTTCAGGGTTTTTATCTCGGGTCAGGGTATTTATCTCAGGTCAGGGTATTTATCCCGATTTTGGGGTATTTATCTTGGGTGAGGGTATTTATCCCGGTTCGAGAGTGTTTATCACAGGTCAGGGTATTTATCCCGGTTCGAGGGTATTTATCTCAGGTCAGGGTATTTATCCCAGTTTGGGAGTATTTATCTCAGGTCAATGTATTTATCCTGGATCGGGGTTATTTATCTCAGGTCAGGTTATTTATCCCAGTTTTGGGGGTATTTATCTCAGGTCACGTTATTTATCACGGTTTGGCGGTATTTATCTCAGGTCAGGGTATTTATCCCAGTTCGGGGGTACTTATCTTAAGTCTGGGTATTTATCCCAGTTCAAGGGTAATTATCCCGGTTCGGGGGTATTTATCACGGGTCTGGGTACTTATCCCAGTTCGAGAGTGTTTATCACAGGTCAGGGTATTTATCCCGGTTTGGGGGTATTTATCTCGGGTCAGGGTATTTATTCCAGTTCGGGGGTATTTATCTCAGGTCAGAGTATTTATACCAGTTCGGGGTATTTATCTCAGGTCAGAGTATTTATTGCAGTTTGGGGGTATTTATCTCGGGTCAGGGTAGTTATCCTGGTTTGGGGGTGTTTATCTCGGGTCAGGGTATTCATCCTTGTTTGGGGGTATTCATCTCGGGTCAAGGTATTTATCCTGGTTTGAGAGTATTTATCTCGGTTCAGAGGTTTTTCCAGGTTCGGAGTATTTCCTGTTTTGGGGGGTTTTCCGGGTTTGGGGGAATTCATCCTAGTTTGGGGTATTTGCCGGTTCAGTGGCATTTCCTGGTTCGTGGGTATTTGCCCTCATCCCGGGTCGAGATATTAGCCAGTGGTTGGGGGAGTTTCCCGGGGTTTTGGGGGTATTTATCCCGAGTCGGGAGTATTTATCTCAAGATGGGAGTATTTATCCTGAGTCTGGAGTATTTATCCCGCATCGGGGTATTTCCCGGAGGTTTGGCGATATTTATCCCAAGCCAGGAGTATTTATCTCAAGACGGGAGTATTTATCCCGAGTCGGGAGTATTTATCTCAAGATGGGAGTATTTATCCCGGGTCAGGAGTATTTATCCTGAGTCAGGAGTATTTATCCCGTGTTGGGCTATTTCCCGGAGTTTTGGGGATATTTATCCCGGGTCAGGGTATTTCCTGGGGGTTTGGGGGTATTTATCTCGGGTCAGGGTATTCATCCCGGTTCGGGGGTATTTATCTCAGATCAGGGTATTTATCCCGGTTTGGGGGTATTTATCTCGAGTCAGGGTATATATCCCAGTTTGAGGGTATTTATCTCGGGTCAGGGTGATTATCCCAGTTCGAGGGTATTTATCTCGGGTCAGGGTATTTGTCCCAGTTCGAGGGCATTTATCCCAGTTCAAGGATATTTATCCCATTTGGGGGTATTTATCCCAGTTCGAGGGTATTTATCCCAGTTTGGCGGGGTATTTAGCTCAGTTCAGGGTATTTATCTCGCGTCAGGGTATTTATGTCAGGTCAAGGTATTTATTCCGGTTTGAGGGTATTTATCTCGTGTAAGGGTATTTATCCCAGTTCGGGGGTATTTATCTCGGGTCAGGGTATTTATCCCAGTTCGAGAGTGTTTATCACAAGTCAGGGTATTTATCCCGGTTCGAGGGTATTTATCTCGGGTCAGGGTATTTATCCCAGTTCGAGAGTGTTTATCACAAGTCAGGGTATTTATCCCGGTTCGAGGGTATTTATCTCAGGTCAGGGTATTTATCTCGGTTCGGGGGGTATTTATCTCGAGTCAGGGTATTTATCCCAGTTTTGGGGGTATTTATCTCGGATCAGGGTTTTTATCCCGGTTCGAGGGTATTTATCTCGGATCAGGGTATTTATCCCAGTTTGCAGGTATTTATCTCAGGTCAGGGTATTTATCCCAGTTTGAGGGCATTTATCTCGGGTCAGGGTGCTTATCCCAGTTCGAGGGTATTTATCTCAGGTCAGGGTATTTGTCCCAGTTCGAGGGCATTATCCCAGTTCAAGGATGTTTATCCCAGTTCGGGGGTATTTATCCCAGTTCGAGGGTATTTATCCCAGTTTGGGGGGGTATTTAGCTCAGTTCAGGGTATTTATCTCACGTCAGGGTATTTATGTCAGGTCAGGGTATTAATCCCGGTTTCAGGGTATTTATCTCGGGTCAGGGTTTTTATCCCAGTTCGGGGTATTTATCTCAGGTCAGGGTATTTATCCCGATTTTGGGGTATTTATCTCGGGTCAGGGTATTTATCCCAGTTCGAGAGTGTTTATCACAGGTCAGGGTATTTATCCCGGTTCGAGGGTGTTTATCTCAGGTCAGGGTATTTATCCCAGTTTGGGAGTATTTATCTCAGGACAATGTATTTATCCCGGTTCGGGGGTATTTATCTCAAGGCAGGGTATTTATCCCGGTTCGAGGCTATTTATCTCAGGTCAGGGTATTTATCCCAGTTTGGAGTATTTAACTCAGGTCAATGTATTTATCCCGGTTTTTGGGGGATATTTATCTCAAGTCAGGGTATTTATCCCAGTTTTGGGGGTATTTATCTCAGGTCACGTTATTTATCCCGGTTTGGGGGTATTTATCTCGAGTCAGGGTATATATCCGAGTTTGGGGCTATTTATCTCGGATCAGGGTTTTTACCCCAGTTTGGGGGTATTTATCTCGGATCGGGGTATTTATCCCAGTTTGCAGGTATTTATCTCAGGTCAGGGTATTTATCCCAGTTTTGGGGGTATTTATCTCAGCTCACGTTATTTATCCTGGTTTGGGGGTATTTATCTCAGGTCAGGGTATTTATCCCAGTTTGGGAGTATTTATCTCAGGTCAATGTATTTATCCCGGATCGGGGGTATTTATCTCGAGTCAGGGTATTTATCCCAGTTTTGGCGGTATTTATCTCAGGGTCACATTATTGATCACGGTTTGGGGGTATTTATCTCAGGTCAGGGTACTTATCCCAGTTCAAGGGTATTTATCTCGGGTCAAGGTATTTATTCTGGTTCGGGGGTATTTATCACGGGTCTGGGTACTTATCCCAGTTCGAGAGTGTTTATCACAGGTCAGGGTATTTATCCCGGTTTGGGGGTATTTATCTCAGGTCAAGGTATTTATCCCAGTTCGAGGGTATTTATCTCGGGTCAGGGTATTTATCCAGGTTCGGGGTATTTATCTCAGTTCAGAGTATTTATCCCAGTTCGGGGGTACTTATCTTGAGTCTGGGTATTTATCCCAGTTCGAGGGTATTTAAGTCAGGTCAGGGTATTTATCCCAGTTCGAGGGTTTTTATCTCAGGTCAGGGTATTTATCCCAGTTTGAGGCTATTTATCCCAGTTCGGGGTAGTTATCACGGTTCTGGGTACTTATCCCAGTTCGAGAGTGTTTATCACAGGTCAGGGTATTTATCCCGGTAAAGGGGTATTTAACTCGGGTCAGGGTATTTATCCCAGTTCGGGGGTATTTATCTCAGGTCAGAGTATTTATCCCAGTTTGGGGGTATTTATCTCGGGTCAGGGTATTTATCCCGGTTTCGGGGTGTTTATCTCGGTTCAGAGGTTTTTCCAGGTTCGGAGTATTTCCTGTTTTGGGGGGTTTTCCAGGTTTGGGGGAATTCACCCTAGTTTGGGGGCATTTGCCGGTTCAGTGGCATTTTCTGGTCCGGGGGTATTTGCCCTAATCCCGGGTCGAGATATTTGCCAGTGGTTGGGGGAGTTTCCTGGGGTTCTGGGGGTATTCATCCCGAGTCGGGAGTATTTATCTCAAGATGGGAGTATTTATCCTGAGTCTGGAGTATTTATCCCACGTTTGGGTATTTCCCGGAGGTTTGGCGATATTTATCCCGAGTCGAAAGTATTTCTCTCAAGACGGGAGTATTTATCCCGAGTCAGGAGTATTTATCTCAAGACGGGAGTATTTATCCCGAGTCAGGAGTATTTATCTCAAGACAGGAGTATTTATCCCGAGTCACGAGTATATATCCCGAGTCAGGAGTATTTATCCCGTGTTGGGCTATTTCCCGGAGGTTTGGGGATATTTATCCCGCGTCGGGGTATTTCCCGGGGGCTTGGGTTATTTATCCCGAGTCGGGAGTATTTATCCCGGGGCTTTAGGGTAATTTATCCCGAGTTGGGGCTATTTATCCCAGGTCGGGTATTTCCCGGGGGTTTGGGGGTATTTCCATGCTCGGGGTATTTCTCGGGGGTTTGGGGATATTTCCCGGGGTTTTGGGGCTATTTATCCCAAGTCGGGAGTATTATCCCACGTCGGCTATTTGACGGGGGTTTGGGGTTATTTCCTTGCTCGGGGGTTTTGGGGGGTATTTATCCGGAGTCGGGAGTATTTATCCAAGGTCGGCTATTTGACAGAGGTTTGGGGGTATTTCCATGCTCGGGGTATTTCCCACGGGCTTGGGGGTATTTCCCGGGGGTTTTGGGGCCATTTATCCCAAGTCGGGTGTATTTATCCCGGGTCGGGGTAGTTCCCGGGGGTTGGGGCTATTTCCCGGGGTTTGGAGGTATTTATCCCAAGTCGGGAGTATTTATCCCGTGTCGGGAGTATTAATCCAGGGTCTGGTTTTTTCCTGGGGGCTTGGGAGTATTTATGCCAGGACGGGGTATTTCCCGGGGGTTTGGGAGTATTTCCCGGGATTTTGGAGGTATTTATTCTGGGTCGGGTATTTCCCAGGGGTTTGGGTGTATTTCCCGGGGGTTTGGGGGCATTTATCCCAGGTCAGGTATCTCCCGGAGGTTTGGGGGTATCTAGCCGGTCGGGGTATTTCTTGGTTCGAGGGTATTTGCCCTAATCCCGGGTTGGGGTATTTCCCGGGGGTTGGGGGTATCTCCCAGGGGTCTGAGGGTATTAAACCCAAGTTGGGAGTATTTATCCCGAGTTGGGATTATTTTTCCTGGCTCGGGGTATTTCCCAGGGGTTTGGGGGTATTTATCCTGGCTCGGGGTATTTCCCAGGGGTTTGGGGTTATTTATCCCGGATTGGGAGTATTTATCCCAGGTTGGGGTATTTTCACGGGGGCTTGGGGATATATCCCAGGGTTCTGGGTGTATTTAGCCCGAGTCGGAAGTATTTATCCCGGGTCGGGAGTATTATCCCAGGCCAGGTAAATCCCGGACGTTTGGGGGTATTTCCTGGGGTATTCGGGGTATTTATCCTGAGTCGGGTGTATTTATCCCAAGTCGGGACTATGCATTCCAGGTCATAATTTATCCCGAGTTGGGAGCATTTATCCCGGGTGAGGGTATTTCCGGGGCTTTTGGAGGTATTTATCCTGAGTCGAGAGTTTTTATCCCGACTCAGGAGTATTTATCCCGGGTCGGGGTATTTCCTGGGGGTTTGGGGGCATTTATCTCGGGTCAGGGTATTTATCCCGGTTCGGAGGTGTTTATCTCGGATCAGGGTATTTATCCCGGTTTGGGGGTATTTATTTCGAGTCAGGGTATATATCTGAATTTGGGGGTATTTATATCGGAGCAAGGTATTTATCCCAGTTTGGGGGTATTTATCTCGGATCAGGGTATCTATCCCGGTTCCAGGGTATTTATCTCGGATCAGGGTATTTATCCCAGTTCGAGGGTATTTATCTCAGGTCAGGGTGTTTATCCCAGTTCGAGGCTATTTATCCCAGTTCAAGGATATTTATCCCAGTTCGAGGGTATTTATCCCAGTTCGAGGGTATTTATCCGAGCTTGGGGGGGTATTGAGCTCAGTTCAGGGTTTTTATCTCGGGTCAGGGTATTTATCTCAGGTCAGGGTATTTATCCCGATTTTGGGGTATTTATCTTGGGTGAGGGTATTTTATCCCGGTTCGAGAGTGTTTATCACAGGTCAGGGTATTTATCCCGGTTCGAGGGTATTTATCTCAGGTCAGGGTATTTATCCCAGTTTGGGAGTATTTATCTCAGGTCAATGTATTTATCCTGGATCGGGGTTATTTATCTCAGGTCAGGTTATTTATCCCAGTTTTGGGGGTATTTATCTCAGGTCACGTTATTTATCACGGTTTGGCGGTATTTATCTCAGGTCAGGGTATTTATCCCAGTTCGGGGGTACTTATCTTAAGTCTGGGTATTTATCCCAGTTCAAGGGTAATTATCCCGGTTCGGGGGTATTTATCACGGGTCTGGGTACTTATCCCAGTTCGAGAGTGTTTATCACAGGTCAGGGTATTTATCCCGGTTGGGGGTATTTATCTCGGGTCAGGGTATTTATTCCAGTTCGGGGGTATTTATCTCAGGTCAGAGTATTTATACCAGTTCGGGGGTATTTATCTCAGGTCAGAGTATTTATTGCAGTTTGGGGGTATTTATCTCGGGTCAGGGTAGTTATCCTGGTTTGGGGGTGTTTATCTCGGTCAGGGTATTCATCCTTGTTTGGGGGTATTCATCTCGGGTCAGGTATTTATCCTGGTTTGAGAGTATTTATCTCGGTTCAGAGGTTTTTCCAGGTTCGGAGTATTTCCTGTTTTGGGGGGTTTTCCGGGTTTGGGGGAATTCATCCTAGTTTGGGGTATTTGCCGGTTCAGTGGCATTTCCTGGTTCGTGGTATTTGCCCTAATCCCGGGTCGAGATATTAGCCAGTGGTTGGGGGAGTTTCCCGGGGTTTTGGGGGTATTTATCCCGAGTCGGGAGTATTTATCTCAAGATGGGAGTATTTATCCTGACTCTGGAGTATTTATCCCGCATCGGGGTATTTCCCGGAGGTTTGGCGATATTTATCCCAAGCCAGGAGTATTTATCTCAAGACGGGAGTATTTATCCCGAGTCGGGAGTATTTATCTCAAGATGGGAGTATTTATCCCGGGTCAGGAGTATTTATCCTGAGTCAGGAGTATTTATCCGTGTTGGGCTATTCCCCGGAGTTTTGGGGATATTTATCCCGGGTCAGGGTATTTCCTGGGGGTTTGGGGGTATTTATCTCGGGTCAGGGTATTCATCCCGGTTCGGGGGTATTTATCTCAGATCAGGGTATTTATCCCGGTTTGGGGGTATTTATCTCGAGTCAGGGTATATATCCCAGTTTGAGGGTATTTATCTCGGGTCAGGGTGATTATCCCAGTTCGAGGGTATTTATCTCGGGTCAGGGTATTTGTCCCAGTTCGAGGGCATTTATCCCAGTTCAAGGATATTTATCCCATTTGGGGGTATTTATCCCAGTTCGAGGGTATTTATCCCAGTTTGGGGGGGTATTTAGCTCAGTTCAGGGTATTTATCTCGCGTCAGGGTATTTATGTCAGGTCAAGGTATTTATTCCGGTTTGAGGGTATTTATCTCGTGTAAGGGTATTTATCCCAGTTCGGGGGTATTTATCTCGGGTCAGGGTATTTATCCCAGTTCGAGAGTGTTCATCACAAGTCAGGGTATTTATCCCGGTTCGAGGGTATTTATCTCGGGTCAGGGTATTTATCCCAGTTCGAGAGTGTTTATCACAAGTCAGGGTATTTATCCCGGTTCGAGGGTATTTATCTCAGGTCAGGGTATTTATCTCGGTTCGGGGGTATTTATCTCGAGTCAGGGTATTTATCCCAGTTTTGGGGGTATTTATCTCGGATCAGGGTTTTATCCCGGTTCGAGGGTATTTATCTCGGATCAGGGTATTTATCCCAGTTTGCAGGTATTTATCTCAGGTCAGGGTATTTATCCCAGTTTGAGGGCATTTATCTCGGGTCAGGTGCTTATCCCAGTTCGAGGGTATTTATCTCAGGTCAGGGTATTTGTCCCAGTTCGAGGGCATTTATCCCAGTTCAAGGATGTTTATCCCAGTTCGGGGGTATTTATCCCAGTTCGAGGGTATTTATCCCAGTTTGGGGGGGTATTTAGCTCAGTTCAGGGTATTTATCTCACGTCAGGGTATTTATGTCAGGTCAGGGTATTAATCCCGGTTTCAGGGTATTTATCTCGGGTCAGGGTTTTTATCCCAGTTCGGGGTATTTATCTCAGGTCAGGGTATTTATCCCGATTTTGGGGTATTTATCTCGGGTCAGGGTATTTATCCCAGTTCGAGAGTGTTTATCACAGGTCAGGGTATTTATCCCGGTTCGAGGGTGTTTATCTCAGGTCAGGGTATTTATCCCAGTTTGGGAGTATTTATCTCAGGACAATGTATTTATCCCGGTTCGGGGGTATTTATCTCAAGGCAGGGTATTTATCCCGGTTCGAGGCTATTTATCTCAGGTCAGGGTATTTATCCCAGTTTGGGAGTATTTAACTCAGGTCAATGTATTTATCCCGGTTTTGGGGGATATTTATCTCAAGTCAGGGTATTTATCCCAGTTTTGGGGGTATTTATCTCAGGTCACGTTATTTATCCCGGTTTGGGGGTATTTATCTCGAGTCAGGGTATATATCCGAGTTTGGGGCTATTTATCTCGGATCAGGGTTTTTACCCCAGTTTGGGGGTATTTATCTCGGATCGGGGGTATTTATCCCAGTTTGCAGGTATTTATCTCAGGTCAGGGTATTATCCCAGTTTTGGGGGTATTTATCTCAGCTCACGTTATTTATCCTGGTTTGGGGGTATTTATCTCAGGTCAGGGTATTTATCCCAGTTTGGGAGTATTTATCTCAGGTCAATGTATTTATCCCGGATCGGGGGTATTTATCTCGAGTCAGGGTATTTATCCCAGTTTTGGCGGTATTTATCTCAGGGTCACATTATTGATCACGGTTTTGGGGGTATTTATCTCAGGTCAGGGTACTTATCCCAGTTCAAGGGTATTTATCTCAGGTCAGGGTATTTATTCCGGTTCGGGGGTATTTATCGCGGGTCAGGGTACTTATCCCAGTTCGGGGGTATTTATCACTGGTCAGGGTATTTATCCCGGTTTGGGGGTATTTATCTCAGGTCAGGGTATTTATACCAGTTTGAGGGTATTTATCGCGGGTCAGGGTATTTATCCCAGTTCGAGGGTATTTATCGCGGGTGAGGGTATTGCCGGGGCTTTTGTGGGTATTTATCCTGAGTCGGGAGTTTTTATCCCGAATCTGGAGTATTTATCCCAGGTCGGGGTATTTCCTGGGGGTTTGGGGATATTTATCTCGGGTCAGGGTATTTATCCCGGTTCGGAGGTGTTTATCTCGGATCAGGGTATTTATCCCGGTTTGGGGGTATTTATTTCGAGTCAGGGTATATATCTGAATTTGGGGGTATTTATATCGGAGCAAGGTATTTATCCCAGTTTGGGGGTATTTATCTCGGATCAGGGTATCTATCCCGGTTCCAGGGTATTTATCTCGGATCAGGGTATTTATCCCAGTTCGAGGGTATTTATCTCAGGTCAGGGTGTTTATCCCAGTTCGAGGGTATTTATCCCAGTTCAAGGATATTTATCCCAGTTCGAGGGTATTTATCCCAGTTCGAGGGTATTTATCCGAGCTTGGGGGGGTATTGAGCTCAGTTCAGGGTTTTTATCTCGGGTCAGGGTATTTATCTCAGGTCAGGGTATTTATCCCGATTTTGGGGTATTTATCTTGGGTGAGGGTATTTATCCCGGTTCGAGAGTGTTTATCACAGGTCAGGGTATTTATCCCGGTTCGAGGGTATTTATCTCAGGTCAGGGTATTTATCCCAGTTTGGGAGTATTTATCTCAGGTCAATGTATTTATCCTGGATCGGGGTTATTTATCTCAGGTCAGGTTATTTATCCCGGTTTTGGGGTATTTATCTTGGGTGAGGGTATTTATCCCGGTTCGAGAGTGTTTATCACAGGTCAGGGTATTTATCCCGGTTCGAGGGTATTTATCTCAGGTCAGGTTATTTATCCCAGTTTTGGGGGTATTTATCTCAGGTCACGTTATTTATCACGGTTTGGCGGTATTTATCTCAGGTCAGGGTATTTATCCAGTTCGGGGGGGTACTATCTTAAGTCTGGGTATTTATCCCAGTTTCAAGGGTAATTATCCCGGTTCGGTGGTATTTATCCACGGGTCTGGGTACTTATCCCAGTTCGAGAGTGTTTATCACAGGTCAGGGTATTTATCCCGGTTTGGGGGTATTTATCTCGGGTCAGGGTATTTATTCCAGTTCGGGGGTATTTATCTCAGGTCAGAGTATTTATACCAGTTCGGGGGTATTTATCTCAGGTCAGAGTATCTTATTGCAGTTTGGGGGTATTTATCTCGGGTCAGGGTAGTTATCCTGGTTTGGGGGTGTTTATCTCGGGTCAGGGTATTCATCCTTGTTTGGGGGTATTCATCTCGGGTCAAGGTATTTATCCTGGTTTGAGAGTATTTATCTCGGTTCAGAGGTTTTTCCAGGTTCGGAGTATTTCCTGTTTTGGGGGGTTTTCCGGGTTTGGGGGAATTCATCCTAGTTTGGGGTATTTGCCGGTTCAGTGGCATTTCCTGGTTCGTGGGTATTTGCCCTAATCCCGGGTCGAGATATTAGCCAGTGGTTGGGGGAGTTTCCCGGGGTTTTGGGGGTATTTATCCCGAGTCGGGAGTATTTATCTCAAGATGGGAGTATTTATCCCGGGTCAGGAGTATTTATCCTGAGTCAGGAGTATTTATCCCGTGTTGGGCTATTTCCCGGAGTTTTGGGGATATTTATCCCGGGTCAGGGTATTTCCTGGGGGTTTGGGGGTATTTATCTCGGGTCAGGGTATTCATCCCGGTTCGGGGGTATTTATCTCAGATCAGGGTATTTATCCCGGTTTGGGGGTATTTATCTCGAGTCAGGGTATATATCCCAGTTTGAGGGTATTTATCTCGGGTCAGGGTGATTATCCCAGTTCGAGGGTATTTATCTCGGGTCAGGGTATTTGTCCCAGTTCGAGGGCTTTTATCCCAGTTCAAGGATGTTTATCCCAGTTCAAGGGTATTTATCCCAGTTTGGGGGATATTTAGCACAGTTCAGGGTATTTATCTCGCGTCAGGGTATTTATGTCAGGTCAAGGTATTTATTCCGGTTTGAGGGTATTTATCTCGTGTAAGGGTATTTATCCCAGTTCGGGGGTATTTATCTCGGGTCAGGGTATTTATCCCAGTTCGAGAGTGTTCATCACAAGTCAGGGTATTTATCCCGGTTCGAGGGTATTTATCTCGGGTCAGGGTATTTATCCCAGTTCGAGAGTGTTTATCACAAGTCAGGGTATTTATCCCGGTTCGAGGGTATTTATCTCAGGTCAGGGTATTTATCTCGGTTCGGGGGTATTTATCTCGAGTCAGGGTATTTATCCCAGTTTTGGGGGTATTTATCTCGGATCAGGGTTTTTATCCCGGTTCGAGGGTATTTATCTCGGATCAGGGTATTTATCCCAGTTTGCAGGTATTTATCTCAGGTCAGGGTATTTATCCCAGTTTGAGGGCATTTATCTCGGGTCAGGGTGCTTATCCCAGTTCGAGGGTATTTATCTCAGGTCAGGGTATTTGTCCCAGTTCGAGGGCATTTATCCCAGTTCAAGGATGTTTATCCCAGTTCGGGGGTATTTATCCCAGTTCGAGGGTATTTATCCCAGTTTGGGGGGGTATTTAGCTCAGTTCATGGTATTTATCTCACGTCAGGGTATTTATGTCAGGTCAGGGTATTAATCCCGGTTTCAGGGTATTTATCTCGGGTCAGGGTTTTTATCCCAGTTCGGGGTATTTATCTCAGGTCAGGGTATTTATCCCGATTTTGGGGTATTTATCTCGGGTCAGGGTATTTATCCCAGTTCGAGAGTGTTTATCACAGGTCAGGGTATTTATCCCGGTTCGAGGGTGTTTATCTCAGGTCAGGGTATTTATCCCAGTTTGGGAGTATTTATCTCAGGACAATGTATTTATCCCGGTTCGGGGGTATTTATCTCAAGGCAGGGTATTTATCCCGGTTCGAGGCTATTTATCTCAGGTCAGGGTATTTATCCCAGTTTGGGAGTATTTAACTCAGGTCAATGTATTTATCCCGGTTTTGGGGGATATTTATCTCAAGTCAGGGTATTTATCCAGTTTTGGGGGTATTTATCTCAGGTCACGTTATTTATCCCGGTTTGGGGGTATTTATCTCGAGTCAGGGTATATATCCGAGTTTGGGGGTATTTATCTCGGATCAGGGTTTTTACCCCAGTTTGGGGGTATTTATCTCGGATCGGGGTATTTATCCCAGTTTGCAGGTATTTATCTCAGGTCAGGGTATTTATCCCAGTTTTGGGGGTATTTATCTCAGCTCACGTTATTTATCCTGGTTTGGGGGTATTTATCTCAGGTCAGGGTATTTATCCCAGTTTGGGAGTATTTATCTCAGGTCAATGTATTTATCCCGGATCGGGGGTATTTATCTCGAGTCAGGGTATTTATCCCAGTTTTGGCGGTATTTATCTCAGGGTCACATTATTGATCACGGTTTGGGGGTATTTATCTCAGGTCAGGGTACTTATCCCAGTTCAAGGGTATTTATCCCAGTTCAAGGGTAATTATCCCGGTTCGGTGGTATTTATCACGGGTCTGGGTACTTATCCCAGTTCGAGAGTGTTTATCACAGGTCAGGGTATTTATCCCGGTTTGGGGGTATTTATCTCGGGTCAGCGTATTTATTCCAGTTCGGGGGTATTTATCTCAGGTCAGAGTATTTATACCAGTTCGGGGGTATTTATCTCAGGTCAGAGTATTTATTGCAGTTTGGGGGTATTTATCTCGGGTCAGGGTAGTTATCCTGGTTTGGGGGTGTTTATCTCGGGTCAGGGTATTCATCCTTGTTTGGGGGTATTCATCTCGGGTCAAGGTATTTATCCTGGTTTGAGAGTATTTATCTCGGTTCAGAGGTTTTTCCAGGTTCGGAGTATTTCCTGTTTTGGGGGGTTTTCCGGGTTTGGGGGAATTCATCCTAGTTTGGGGTATTTGCCGGTTCAGTGGCATTTCTGGTTCGTGGGTATTTGCCCTAATCCCGGGGTCGAGATATTAGCCAGTGGTTGGGGGAGTTTCCCGGGGTTTTGGGGGTATTTATCCCGAGTCGGGAGTATTTATCTCAAGATGGGAGTATTTATCCTGACTCTGGAGTATTATCCCGCATCGGGGTATTTCCCGGAGGTTTGGCGATATTTATCCCAAGCCAGGAGTATTTATCTCAAGACGGGAGTATTTATCCCGAGTCGGGAGTATTTATCTCAAGATGGGAGTATTTATCCCGGGTCAGGAGTATTTATCCTGAGTCAGGAGTATTTATCCCGTGTTGGGCTATTTCCCGGAGTTTTGGGGATATTTATCCCGGGTCAGGGTATTTCCTGGGGGTTTGGGGGTATTTATCTCGGGTCAGGGTATTCATCCCGGTTCGGGGGGTATTTATCTCAGATCAGGGTATTTATCCCGGTTTGGGGGTATTTATCTCGAGTCAGGGTATATATCCCAGTTTGAGGGTATTTATCTCGGGTCAGGGTGATTATCCCAGTTCGAGGGTATTTATCTCGGGTCAGGGTATTGGTCCCAGTTCGAGGGCATTTATCCCAGTTCAAGGATATTTATCCCATTTGGGGGTATTTATCCCAGTTCGAGGGTATTTATCCCAGTTTGGGGGGGTATTTAGCTCAGTTCAGGGTATTTATCTCGCGTCAGGGTATTTATGTCAGGTCAAGGTATTTATTCCGGTTTGAGGGTATTTATCTCGTGTAAGGGTATTTATCCCAGTTCGGGGGTATTTATCTCGGGTCAGGGTATTTATCCCAGTTCGAGAGTGTTCATCACAAGTCAGGGTATTTATCCCGGTTCGAGGGTATTTATCTCGGGTCAGGGTATTTATCCCAGTTCGAGAGTGTTTATCACAAGTCAGGGTATTTATCCCGGTTCGAGGGTATTTATCTCAGGTCAGGGTATTTATCTCGGTTCGGGGGTATTTATCTCGAGTCAGGGTATTTATCCCAGTTTTGGGGGTATTTATCTCGGATCAGGGTTTTTATCCCGGTTCGAGGGTATTTATCTCGGATCAGGGTATTTATCCCAGTTTGCAGGTATTTATCTCAGGTCAGGGTATTTATCCCAGTTTGAGGGCATTTATCTCGGGTCAGGGTGCTTATCCCAGTTCGAGGGTATTTATCTCAGGTCAGGGTATTTGTCCCAGTTCGAGGGCATTTATCCCAGTTCAAGGATGTTTATCCCAGTTCGGGGTATTTATCCCAGTTCGAGGGTATTTATCCCAGTTTGGGGGGGTATTTAGCTCAGTTCAGGGTATTTATCTCACGTCAGGGTATTTATGTCAGGTCAGGGTATTAATCCCGGTTTCAGGGTATTTATCTCGGGTCAGGGTTTTTATCCCAGTTCGGGGTATTTATCTCAGGTCAGGGTATTTATCCCGATTTTGGGGTATTTATCTCGGGTCAGGGTATTTATCCCAGTTCGAGAGTGTTTATCACAGGTCAGGGTATTTATCCCGGTTCGAGGGTGTTTATCTCAGGTCAGGGTATTTATCCCAGTTTGGGAGTATTTATCTCAGGACAATGTATTTATCCCGGTTCGGGGGTATTTATCTCAAGGCAGGGTATTTATCCCGGTTCGAGGCTATTTATCTCAGGTCAGGGTATTTATCCCAGTTTGGGAGTATTTAACTCAGGTCAATGTATTTATCCCGGTTTTGGGGGATATTTATCTCAAGTCAGGGTATTTATCCCAGTTTTGGGGGTATTTATCTCAGGTCACGTTATTTATCCCGGTTTGGGGGTATTTATCTCGAGTCAGGGTATATATCCGAGTTTGGGGGCTATTTATCTCGGATCAGGGTTTTTTACCCCAGTTTGGGGGGTATTTATCTCGGATCGGGGTATTTATCCCAGTTTGCAGGTATTTATCTCAGGTCAGGGTATTTATCCCAGTTTTGGGGTATTTATCTCAGCTCACGTTATTTATCCTGGTTTGGGGGTATTTATCTCAGGTCAGGGTATTTATCCCAGTTTGGGAGTATTTATCTCAGGTCAATGTATTTATCCCGGATCGGGGGTATTTATCTCGAGTCAGGGTATTTATCCCAGTTTTGGCGGTATTTATCTCAGGGTCACATTATTGATCACGGTTTGGGGGTATTTATCTCAGGTCAGGGTACTTATCCCAGTTCAAGGGTATTTATCTCGGGTCAAGGTATTTATTCTGGTTCGGGGGTATTTATCACGGGTCTGGGTACTTATCCCAGTTCGAGAGTGTTTATCACAGGTCAGGGGTATTTATCCCGGTTGGGGGTATTTATCTCGGGTCAGGGTATTTATCCCAGTTCGGGGGTATTTATCTCAGGTCAAGGTATTTATCCCAGTTCGAGGGTATTTATCTCGGGTCAGGGTATTTATCCAGGTTCGGGGTATTTATCTCAGTTCAGAGTATTTATCCCAGTTCGGGGGTACTTATCTTGAGTCTGGGTATTTATCCCAGTTCGAGGGTATTTAAGTCAGGTCAGGGTATTTATCCCAGTTCGAGGGTTTTTATCTCAGGTCAGGGTATTTATCCCAGTTTGAGGCTATTTATCCCAGTTCGGGGGTAGTTATCACGGTTCTGGGTACTTATCCCAGTTCGAGAGTGTTTATCACAGGTCAGGGTATTTATCCCGGTAAAAGGGGTATTTAACTCGGGTCAGGGTATTTATCCCAGTTCGGGGGTATTTATCCCGGGTCAAGGGTATTTATCCCAGTTTGGGGGTATTTATCTTGGGTCAGGGTATTTATCCCGGTTTGGGGGTATTTATCTCGGTTCAGAGGTTTTTCCCGGTTCGGAGTATTTCCTGTTTTGGGGGGTTTGCCCGGTTTGGGGGAATTTATCCTAGTTTAGAGGTATTTGCCGGTTCAGGGGCTTTTCCTGGTTCGGGGGTATTTGCCCTAATCCCGGGTCGAGGTATTTGCCAGTGGTTGGGGGAGTTTCCTGGGGTTTCTGGGGGTATTCATCCCGAGTCGGGAGTATTTATCTCAAGATGGGAGTATTTATCCTGAGTCTGGAGTATTTATCCCACGTTTGGGGTATTTCCCGGAGGTTTGGCGATATTTATCCCGAGTCAAAAGTATTTCTCTCAAGACGGGAGTATTTATCCCGAGTCAGGAGTATTTATCTCAAGACGGGAGTATTTATCCCGAGTCAGGAGTATTTATCTCAAGACAGGAGTATTTATCCCGAGTCACGAGTATATATCCCGAGTCAGGAGTATTTATCCCGTGTTGGGCTATTTCCCGGAGGTTTGGGGATATTTATCCCGCGTCGGGGTATTTCCCGGGGCTTGGGTTATTTATCCCGAGTCGGGAGTATTTATCTCAAGACGGGAGTATTTATCCCGAGTCAGGAGTATTTATCTCAAGACAGGAGTATTTATCCCGAGTCACGAGTATATATCCCGAGTCAGGAGTATTTATCCCGTGTTGGGCTATTTCCCGGAGGTTTGGGGATATTTATCCCGCGTCGGGGTATTTCCCGGGGCTTGGGTTATTTATCCCGAGTCGGGAGTATTTATCCCGGGGCTTTAGGGTAATTTATCCCGAGTTGGGGCTATTTATCCCAGGTCGGGTATTTCCCGGGGGTTTGGGGGTATTTCCATGCTCGGGGTATTTCTCGGGGGTTTGGGGATATTTCCCGGGGTTTTGGGGCTATTTATCCCAAGTCGGGAGTATTATCCCACGTCGGCTATTTGACGGGGGTTTGGGGTTATTTCCTTGCTCGGGGGTTTGGGGGGTATTTATCCGGAGTCGGGAGTATTTATCCAAGGTCGGCTATTTGACAGAGGTTTGGGGGTATTTCCATGCTCGGGGTATTTCCCACGGGCTTGGGGGTATTTCCCGGGGGTTTTGGGGCCATTTATCCCAAGTCAGGTGTATTTATCCCGGGTCGGGGTAGTTCCCGGGGGTTGGGGCTATTTCCCGGGGTTTGGAGGTATTTATCCCAAGTCGGGAGTATTTATCCCGTGTCGGGAGTATTAATCCAGGGTCTGGTTTTTTCCTGGGGGCTTGGGAGTATTTATGCCAGGACGGGGTATTTCCCGGGGGTTTGGGGGTATTTCCCGGGATTTTGGAGGTATTTATTCTGGGTCGGGTATTTCCCAGGGGTTTGGGTGTATTTCCCGGGGGTTTGGGGGCATTTATCCCAGGTCAGGTATCTCCCGGAGGTTTGGGGGTATCTAGCCGGTCGGGGTATTTCTTGGTTCGAGGGTATTTGCCCTAATCCCGGGTTGGGGTATTTCCCGGGGGTTGGGGGTATCTCCCAGGGGTCTGAGGGTATTAAACCCAAGTTGGGAGTATTTATCCCGAGTTGGGATTATTTTTCCTGGCTCGGGGTATTTCCCAGGGGTTTGGGGGTATTTATCCTGGCTCGGGGTATTTCCCAGGGGTTTGGGGTTATTTATCCCGGATTGGGAGTATTTATCCCAGGTTGGGGTATTTCACGGGGGCTTGGGGATATATCCCAGGGTTCTGGGTGTATTTAGCCCGAGTCGGAAGTATTTATCCCGGGTCGGGAGTATTATCCCAGGCCAGGTAAATCCCGGACGTTTGGGGGTATTTCCTGGGGTATTCGGGGTATTTATCCTGAGTCGGGTGTATTTATCCCAAGTCGGGAGTATTCATTCCAGGTCATAATTTATCCCGAGTTGGGAGCATTTATCCCGGGTGAGGGTATTTCCGGGGCTTTTGGAGGTATTTATCCTGAGTCGAGAGTTTTTATCCCGACTCAGGAGTATTTATCCCGGGTCGGGGTATTTCCTGGGGGTTTGGGGGCATTTATCTCGGGTCAGGGTATTTATCCCGGTTCGGAGGTGTTTATCTCGGATCAGGGTATTTATCCCGGTTTGGGGGTATTTATTTCGAGTCAGGGTATATATCTGAATTTGGGGGTATTTATATCGGAGCAAGGTATTTATCCCAGTTTGGGGGTATTTATCTCGGATCAGGGTATCTATCCCGGTTCCAGGGTATTTATCTCGGATCAGGGTATTTATCCCAGTTCGAGGGTATTTATCTCAGGTCAGGGTGTTTATCCCAGTTCGAGGCTATTTATCCCAGTTCAAGGATATTTATCCCAGTTCGAGGGTATTTATCCCAGTTCGAGGGTATTTATCCGAGCTTGGGGGGGTATTGAGCTCAGTTCAGGGTTTTTATCTCGGGTCAGGGTATTTATCTCAGGTCAGGGTATTTATCCCGATTTTGGGGTATTTATCTTGGGTGAGGGTATTTATCCCGGTTCGAGAGTGTTTATCACAGGTCAGGGTATTTATCCCGGTTCGAGGGTATTTATCTCAGGTCAGGGTATTTATCCCAGTTTGGGAGTATTTATCTCAGGTCAATGTATTTATCCTGGATCGGGGTTATTTATCTCAGGTCAGGTTATTTATCCCAGTTTTGGGGGTATTTATCTCAGGTCACGTTATTTATCACGGTTTGGCGGTATTTATCTCAGGTCAGGGTATTTATCCCAGTTCGGGGGTACTTATCTTAAGTCTGGGTATTTATCCCAGTTCAAGGGTAATTATCCCGGTTCGGGGGTATTTATCACGGGTCTGGGTACTTATCCCAGTTCGAGAGTGTTTATCACAGGTCAGGGTATTTATCCCGGTTTGGGGGTATTTATCTCGGGTCAGGGTATTTATTCCAGTTCGGGGGTATTTATCTCAGGTCAGAGTATTTATACCAGTTCGGGGGTATTTATCTCAGGTCAGAGTATTTATTGCAGTTTGGGGGTATTTATCTCGGGTCAGGGTAGTTATCCTGGTTTGGGGGGTGTTTATCTCGGGTCAGGGTATTCATCCTTGTTTGGGGGTATTCATCTCGGGTCAAGGTATTTATCCTGGTTTGAGAGTATTTATCTCGGTTCAGAGGTTTTTCCAGGTTCGGAGTATTTCCTGTTTTGGGGGGTTTTCCGGGTTTGGGGGAATTCATCCTAGTTTGGGGTATTTGCCGGTTCAGTGGCATTTCCTGGTTCGTGGGTATTTGCCCTAATCCCGGGTCGAGATATTAGCCAGTGGTTGGGGGAGTTTCCCGGGGTTTTGGGGGTATTTATCCCGAGTCGGGAGTATTTATCTCAAGATGGGAGTATTTATCCTGAGTCTGGAGTATTTATCCCGCATCGGGGTATTTCCCGGAGGTTTGGCGATATTTATCCCAAGCCAGGAGTATTTATCTCAAGACGGGAGTATTTATCCCGAGTCGGGAGTATTTATCTCAAGATGGGAGTATTTATCCCGGGTCAGGAGTATTTATCCTGAGTCAGGAGTATTTATCCCGTGTTGGGCTATTTCCCGGAGTTTTGGGGATATTTATCCCGGGTCAGGGTATTTCCTGGGGGTTTGGGGGTATTTATCTCGGGTCAGGGTATTCATCCCGGTTCGGGGGTATTTATCTCAGATCAGGGTATTTATCCCGGTTTGGGGGTATTTATCTCGAGTCAGGGTATATATCCCAGTTTGAGGGTATTTATCTCGGGTCAGGGTGATTATCCCAGTTCGAGGGTATTTATCTCGGGTCAGGGTATTTGTCCCAGTTCGAGGGCATTTATCCCAGTTCAAGGATATTTATCCCATTTGGGGGTATTTATCCCAGTTCGAGGGTATTTATCCCAGTTTGGGGGGGTATTTAGCTCAGTTCAGGGTATTTATCTCGCGTCAGGGTATTTATGTCAGGTCAAGGTATTTATTCCGGTTTGAGGGTATTTATCTCGTGTAAGGGTATTTATCCCAGTTCGGGGGTATTTATCTCGGGTCAGGGTATTTATCCCAGTTCGAGAGTGTTTATCACAAGTCAGGGTATTTATCCCGGTTCGAGGGTATTTATCTCGGGTCAGGGTATTTATCCCAGTTCGAGAGTGTTTATCTCGGATCAGGGTATTTATCCCAGTTTGCAGGTATTTATCTCAGGTCAGGGTATTTATCCCAGTTTGAGGGCATTTATCTCGGGTCAGGGTGCTTATCCCAGTTCGAGGGTATTTATCTCAGGTCAGGGTATTTGTCCCAGTTCGAGGGCATTTATCCCAGTTCAAGGATGTTTATCCCAGTTCGGGGGTATTTATCCCAGTTCGAGGGTATTGATCCCAGTTTGGGGGGGTATTTAGCTCAGTTCAGGGTATTTATCTCACGTCAGGGTATTTATGTCAGGTCAGGGTATTAATCCCGGTTTCAGGGTATTTATCTCGGGTCAGGGATTTTATCCCAGTTCGGGGTATTTATCTCAGGTCAGGGTATTTATCCCGATTTTGGGGTATTTATCTCGGGTCAGGGTATTTATCCCAGTTCGAGGGTGTTTATCTCAGGTCAGGGTATTTATCCCAGTTTGGGAGTATTTATCTCAGGACAATGTATTTATCCCGGTTCGGGGGTATTTATCTCAAGTCAGGGTATTTATCCCAGTTTGGGAGTATTTAACTCAGGTCAATGTATTTATTCCGGTTTTGGGGGATATTTATCTCAAGTCAGGGTATTTATCCCAGTTTTGGGGGTATTTATCTCAGGTCACGTTATTTATCCCGGTTTGGGGGTATTTATCTCGAGTCAGGGTTTTTACCCCAGTTTGGGGGTATTTATCTCGGATCAGGGTATTTATCCCAATTTGCAGGTATTTATCTCAGGTCAGGGTATTTATCCCAGTTTTGAGGGTATTTATCTCAGCTCACGTTATTTATCCTGGTTTGGGGGTATTTATCTCAGGTCAAGGTATTTATCCCAGTTCGAGGGTATTTATCTCGGGTCAGGGTATTTATCCAGGTTCGGGGTATTTATCTCAGTTCAGAGTATTTATCCCAGTTCGGGGGTACTTATCTTGAGTCTGGGTATTTATCCCAGTTCGAGGGTATTTAAGTCAGGTCAGGGTATTTATCCCAGTTCGAGGGTTTTTATCTCAGGTCAGGGTATTTATCCCAGTTTGAGGCTATTTATCCCAGTTCGGGGGTAGTTATCACGGTTCTGGGTACTTATCCCAGTTCGAGAGTGTTTATCACAGGTCAGGGTATTTATCCCGGTAAAGGGGTATTTAACTCGGGTCAGGGTATTTATCCCAGTTCGGGGGTATTTATCTCAGGTCAGTTTATTTATCCCAGTTTGGGGGTATTTATCTCGGGTCAGGGTATTTATCCCGGTTTCGGGGTGTTTATCTCGGTTCAGAGGTTTTTCCAGGTTCGGAGTATTTCCTGTTTTGGGGGGTTTTCCAGGTTTGGGGGAATTCACCCTAGTTTGGGGGTATTTGCCGGTTCAGTGGCATTTCCTGGTCCGGGGGTATTTGCCCTAATCCCGGGTCGAGATATTTGCCAGTGGTTGGGGGAGTTTCCTGGGGTTCTGGAGGTATTCATCCCGAGTCGGGAGTATTTATCTCAAGATGGGAGTATTTATCCTGAGTCTGGAGTATTTATCCCACGTTTGGGTATTTCCCGGAGGTTTGGCGATATTTATCCCGAGTCGAAAGTATTTCTCTCAAGACGGGAGTATTTATCCCGAGTCAGGAGTATTTATCTCAAGACGGGAGTATTTATCCCGAGTCAGGAGTATTTATCTCAAGACAGGAGTATTTATCCCGAGTCACGAGTATATATCCCGAGTCAGGAGTATTTATCCCGTGTTGGGCTATTTCCCGGAGGTTTGGGGATATTTATCCCGCGTCGGGGTATTTCCCGGGGGTTGGGTTATTTATCACGAGTCGGGAGTATTTATCCCGGGGCTTTAGGGTAATTTATCCCGTGTTGGGGCTATTTATCCCAGGTCGGGTATTTCCCGGGGGTTTGGGGATATTTCCCGGGGTTTTGGGGCTATTTATCCCAAGTCGGGAGTATTATCCCACGTCGGCTATTTGACGGGGGTTTGGGGTTATTTCCTTGCTCGGGGGTTTGGGGGGTATTTATCCGGAGTCGGGAGTATTTATCCAAGGTCGGCTATTTGACAGAGGTTTGGGAGTATTTCCATGCTCGGGGTATTTCCCACGGGCTTGGGGGTATTTCCCGGGGGTTTTGGGGCCATTTATCCCAAGTCGGGTGTATTTATCCCGGGTCGGGGTAGTTCCCGGGGGTTGGGGCTATTTCTCGGGGTTTGGAGGTATTTATCCCAAGTCGGGAGTATTTATCCCGTGTCGGGAGTATTAATCCAGGGTCTGGTTTTTTCCTGGGGGCTTGGGAGTATTTATGCCAGGACGGGGTATTTCCCGGGGGTTTGGGGGTATTTCCCGGGATTTTGGAGGTATTTATTCTGGGTCGGGTATTTCCCAGGGGTTTGGGTGTATTTCCCGGGGGTTTGGGGGCATTTATCCCAGGTCAGGTATCTCCCGGAGGTTTGGGGGTATCTAGCCGGTCGGGGTATTTCTTGGTTCGAGGGTATTTGCCCTAATCCCGGGTTGGGGTATTTCCCGGGGGTTGGGGGTATCTCCCAGGGGTCTGAGGGTATTAAACCCAAGTTGGGAGTATTTATCCCGAGTTGGGATTATTTTTCCTGGCTCGGGGTATTTCCCAGGGGTTTGGGGGTATTTATCCTGGCTCGGGGTATTTCCCAGGGGTTTGGGGTTATTTATCCCGGATTGGGAGTATTTATCCCAGGTTGGGGTATTTCACGGGGGCTTGGGGATATATCCCAGGGTTCTGGGTGTATTTAGCCCGAGTCGGAAGTATTTATCCCGGGTCGGGAGTATTATCCCAGGCCAGGTAAATCCCGGACGTTTGGGGGTATTTCCTGGGGTATTCGGGGTATTTATCCTGAGTCGGGTGTATTTATCCCAAGTCGGGACTATGCATTCCAGGTCATAATTTATCCCGAGTTGGGAGCATTTATCCCGGGTGAGGGTATTTCCGGGGCTTTTGGAGGTATTTATCCTGAGTCGAGAGTTTTTATCCCGACTCAGGAGTATTTATCCCGGGTCGGGGTATTTCCTGGGGGTTTGGGGGCATTTATCTCGGATCAGGGTATTTATCCCGGTTTGGGGGTATTTATTTCGAGTCAGGGTATATATCTGAATTTGGGGGTATTTATATCGGAGCAAGGTATTTATCCCAGTTTGGGGGTATTTATCTCGGATCAGGGTATCTATCCCGGTTCCAGGGTATTTATCACGGATCAGGGTATTTATCCCAGTTCGAGGGTATTTATCTCAGGTCAGGGTATTTATCCCAGTTTGGGAGTATTTAACTCAGGTCAATGTATTTATCCCGGTTTTGGGGGATATTTATCTCAAGTCAGGGTATTTATCCCAGTTTTGGGGGTATTTATCTCAGGTCACGTTATTTATCCCGGTTTGGGGGTATTTATCTCGAGTCAGGGTATATATCCGAGTTTGGGGGTATTTATCTCGGATCAGGGTTTTTACCCCAGTTTGGGGGTATTTATCTCGGATCGGGGTATTTATCCCAGTTTGCAGGTATTTATCTCAGGTCAGGGTATTTATCCCAGTTTTGGGGGTATTTATCTCAGCTCACGTTATTTATCCTGGTTTGGGGGTATTTATCTCAGGTCAGGGTATTTATCCCAGTTTGGGAGTATTTATCTCAGGTCAATGTATTTATCCCGGATCGGGGGTATTTATCTCGAGTCAGGGTATTTATCCCAGTTTTGGCGGTATTTATCTCAGGGTCACATTATTGATCACGGTTTGGGGGTATTTATCTCAGGTCAGGGTACTTATCCCAGTTCAAGGGTATTTATCTCGGGTCAAGGTATTTATTCTGGTTCGGGGGTATTTATCACGGGTCTGGGTACTTATCCCAGTTCGAGAGTGTTTATCACAGGTCAGGGTATTTATCCCGGTTTGGGGGTATTTATCTCGGGTCAGGGTATTTATCCCAGTTCGGGGGTATTTATCTCAGGTCAAGGTATTTATCCCAGATCGAGGGTATTTATCTCGGGTCAGGATATTTATCCAGGTTCGGGGTATTTATCTCAGTTCAGAGTATTTATCCCAGTTCGGGGGTACTTATCTTGAGTCTGGGTATTTATCCCAGTTCGAGGGTATTTAAGTCAGGTCAGGGTATTTATCCCAGTTCGAGGGTTTTTATCTCAGGTCAGGGTATTTATCCCAGTTTGAGGCTATTTATCCCAGTTCGGGGGTAGTTATCACGGTTCTGGGTACTTATCCCAGTTCGAGAGTGTTTATCACAGGTCAGGGTATTTATCCCGGTAAAGGGGTATTTAACTCGGGTCAGGGTATTTATCCCAGTTCGGGGGTATTTATCTCAGGTCAGAGTATTTATCCCAGTTTGGGGGTATTTATCTCGGGTCAGGGTATTTATCCCGGTTTCGGGGTGTTTATCTCGGTTCAGAGGTTTTTCCAGGTTCGGAGTATTTCCTGTTTTGGGGGGTTTTCCAGGTTTGGGGGAATTCACCCTAGTTTGGGGGCATTTGCCGGTTCAGTGGCATTTTCTGGTCCGGGGGTATTTGCCCTAATCCCGGGTCGAGATATTTGCCAGTGGTTGGGGGAGTTTCCTGGGGTTCTGGGGGTATTCATCCCGAGTCGGGAGTATTTATCTCAAGATGGGAGTATTTATCCTGAGTCTGGAGTATTTATCCCACGTTTGGGTATTTCCCGGAGGTTTGGCGATATTTATCCCGAGTCGAAAGTATTTCTCTCAAGACGGGAGTATTTATCCCGAGTCAGGAGTATTTATCTCAAGACGGGAGTATTTATCCCGAGTCAGGAGTATTTATCTCAAGACAGGAGTATTTATCCCGAGTCACGAGTATATATCCCGAGTCAGGAGTATTTATCCCGTGTTGGGCTATTTCCCGGAGGTTTGGGGATATTTATCCCGCGTCGGGGTATTTCCCGGGGGTTGGGTTATTTATCCCGAGTCGGGAGTATTTATCCCGGGGCTTTAGGGTAATTTATCCCGAGTTGGGGCTATTTATCCCAGGTCGGGTATTTCCCGGGGGTTTGGGGGTATTTCCATGCTCGGGGTATTTCTCGGGGGTTTGGGGATATTTCCCGGGGTTTTGGGGCTATTTATCCCAAGTCGGGAGTATTATCCCACGTCGGCTATTTGACGGGGGTTTGGGGTTATTTCCTTGCTCGGGGGTTTGGGGGGTATTTATCCGGAGTCGGGAGTATTTATCCAAGGTCGGCTATTTGACAGAGGTTTGGGGGTATTTCCATGCTCGGGGTATTTCCCACGGGCTTGGGGGTATTTCCCGGGGGTTTTGGGGCCATTTATCCCAAGTCGGGTGTATTTATCCCGGGTCGGGGTAGTTCCCGGGGGTTGGGGCTATTTCCCGGGGTTTGGAGGTATTTATCCCAAGTCGGGAGTATTTATCCCGTGTCGGGAGTATTAATCCAGGGTCTGGTTTTTTCCTGGGGGCTTGGGAGTATTTATGCCAGGACGGGGTATTTCCCGGGGGTTTGGGGGTATTTCCCGGGATTTTGGAGGTATTTATTCTGGGTCGGGTATTTCCCAGGGGTTTGGGTGTATTTCCCGGGGGTTTGGGGGCATTTATCCCAGGTCAGGTATCTCCCGGAGGTTTGGGGGTATCTAGCCGGTCGGGGTATTTCTTGGTTCGAGGGTATTTGCCCTAATCCCGGGTTGGGGTATTTCCCAGGGGTTGGGGGTATCTCCCAGGGGTCTGAGGGTATTAAACCCAAGTTGGGAGTATTTATCCGAGTTGGGATTATTTTTCCTGGCTCGGGGTATTTCCCAGGGGTTTGGGGGTATTTATCCTGGCTCGGGGTATTTCCCAGGGGTTTGGGGTTATTTATCCCGGATTGGGAGTATTTATCCCAGGTTGGGGTATTTCACGGGGGCTTGGGGATATATCCCAGGGTTCTGGGTGTATTTAGCCCGAGTCGGAAGTATTTATCCCGGGTCGGGAGTATTATCCCAGGCCAGGTAAATCCCGGACGTTTGGGGGTATTTCCTGGGGTATTCGGGGTATTTATCCTGAGTCGGGTGTATTTATCCCAAGTCGGGACTATGCATTCCAGGTCATAATTTATCCCGAGTTGGGAGCATTTATCCCGGGTGAGGGTATTTCCGGGGCTTTTGGAGGTATTTATCCTGAGTCGAGAGTTTTTATCCCGACTCAGGAGTATTTATCCCGGGTCGGGGTATTTCCTGGGGGTTTGGGGGCATTTATCTCGGGTCAGGGTATTTATCCCGGTTCGGAGGTGTTTATCTCGGATCAGGGTATTTATCCCGGTTTGGGGGTATTTATTTCGAGTCAGGGTATATATCTGAATTTGGGGGTATTTATATCGGAGCAAGGTATTTATCCCAGTTTGGGGGTATTTATCTCGGATCAGGGTATCTATCCCGGTTCCAGGGTATTTATCTCGGATCAGGGTATTTATCCCAGTTCGAGGGTATTTATCTCAGGTCAGGGTGTTTATCCCAGTTCGAGGGTATTTATCCCAGTTCAAGGATTTTTATCCCAGTTCGAGGGTATTTATCCCAGTTCGAGGGTATTTATCCGAGCTTGGGGGGGTATTGAGCTCAGTTCAGGGTTTTTATCTCGGGTCAGGGTATTTATCTCAGGTCAGGGTATTTATCCCGATTTTGGGGTATTTATCTTGGGTGAGGGTATTTATCCCGGTTCGAGAGTGTTTATCACAGGTCAGGGTATTTATCCCGGTTCGAGGGTATTTATCTCAGGTCAGGGTATTTATCCCAGTTTGGGAGTATTTATCTCAGGTCAATGTATTTATCCTGGATCGGGGTTATTTATCTCAGGTCAGGTTATTTATCCCAGTTTTGGGGGTATTTATCTCAGGTCACGTTATTTATCACGGTTTGGCGGTATTTATCTCAGGTCAGGGTATTTATCCCAGTTCGGGGGTACTTATCTTAAGTCTGGGTATTTATCCCAGTTCAAGGGTAATTATCCCGGTTCGGGGGTATTTATCACGGGTCTGGGTACTTATCCCAGTTCGAGAGTGTTTATCACAGGTCAGGGTATTTATCCCGGTTTGGGGGTATTTATCTCGGGTCAGGGTATTTATCCCAGTTCGAGGGTATTTATCCCAGTTTGGGGGGGTATTTAGCTCAGTTCAGGGTATTTATCTCGCGTCAGGGTATTTATGTCAGGTCAAGGTATTTATTCCGGTTTGAGGGTATTTATCTCGTGTAAGGGTATTTATCCCAGTTCGGGGTATTTATCTCGGGTCAGGGTATTTATCCCAGTTCGAAAGTGTTCATCACAAGTCAGGGTATTTATCCCGGTTCGAGGGTATTTATCTCGGGTCAGGGTATTTATCCCAGTTCGAGAGTGTTTATCACAAGTCAGGGTATTTATCCCGGTTCGAGGGTATTTATCTCAGGTCAGGGTATTTATCTCGGTTCGGGGGTATTTATCTCGGGTCAGGGTATTTATCTCGGTTTGGGGGTATTTATCTCGAGTCAGGGTATTTATCCCAGTTTTGGGGGTATTTATCTCGGATCAGGGTTTTTATCCCGGTTCGAGGGTATTTATCTCGGATCAGGGTATTTATCCCAGTTTGCAGGTATTTATCTCAGGTCAGGGTATTTATCCCAGTTTGAGGGCATTTATCTCGGGTCAGGGTGCTTATCCCAGTTCGAGGGTATTTATCTCAGGTCAGGGTATTTGTCCCAGTTCGAGGGCATTTATCCCAGTTCAAGGATGTTTATCCCAGTTCGGGGGTATTTATCCCAGTTCGAGGGTATTTATCCCAGTTTGGGGGGGTATTTAGCTCAGTTCAGGGTATTTATCTCACGTCAGGGTATTTATGTCAGGTCAGGGTATTAATCCCGGTTTCAGGGTATTTATCTCGGGTCAGGGTTTTTATCCCAGTTCGGGGTATTTATCTCAGGTCAGGGTATTTATCCCGATTTTGGGGTATTTATCTCGGGTCAGGGTATTTATCCCAGTTCGAGAGTGTTTATCACAGGTCAGGGTATTTATCCCGGTTCGAGGGTGTTTATCTCAGGTCAGGGTATTTATCCCAGTTTGGGAGTATTTATCTCAGGACAATGTATTTATCCCGGTTCGGGGGTATTTATCTCAAGGCAGGGTATTTATCCGGTTCGAGGCTATTTATCTCAGGTCAGGGTATTTATCCCAGTTTGGGAGTATTTAACTCAGGTCAATGTATTTATCCCGGTTTTGGGGGATATTTATCTCAAGTCAGGGTATTTATCCCAGTTTTGGGGGTATTTATCTCAGGTCACGTTATTTATCCCGGTTTGGGGGTATTTATCTCGAGTCAGGGTATATATCCGAGTTTGGGGGTATTTATCTCGGATCAGGGTTTTTACCCCAGTTTGGGGGTATTTATCTCGGATCGGGGTATTTATCCCAGTTTGCAGGTATTTATCACAGGTCAGGGTATTTATCCCGGTTTGGGGGTATTTATCTCGGGTCAGGGTATTTATCCCAGTTCGGGGGTATTTATCTCAGGTCAGAGTATTTATTGCAGTTTGGGGGTATTTATCTCGGGTCAGGGTATTCATCCCTGTTTGGGGGTATTCATCTCGGGTCAAGGTATTTATCCCGGTTTGAGGGTATTTATCTCGGTTCAGAGGTTTTTCCAGGTTCGGAGTATTTTCTGTTTTGGGGGGTTTTCCGGGTTTGGGGGAATTTATCCTAGTTTGGGGTATTTGCCGGTTCAGTGGCATTTCCTGGATCAGGGGTATTTGCCCTAATCCCGGGTCGAGATATTAGCCAGTGGTTGGGGGTGTTTCCTGGGGTTTTGGGGGTATTTATCCCGAGTCACGAGTATTTATCCTGAGTCAGGAGTATTTATCCCGTGTTGGGCTATTTCCCGGAGTTTTGGGGCTATTTATCCCACGTCGGGTATTTCCCGGGGGTTGGGGTATTTATCCCGAGTCGGGAGTATTCATCACGAGTCGGGAGTATTTATCCTGGGGCTTTAGGGCAATTTATCCCGAGTCGGGGCTATTTATCCCTCGTCGGGTATTTCCTGGGGGTTGGGGTATTTATCCCGAGTCGGGAGTATTCATCACGAGTCGAGAGTATTTATCCCGGGGCTTTAGGGCAATTTATCCCGAGTCGGGGCTATTTATCCCGGGTCGGGTATTTCCCGGGCGTTTGGGGGTATTTCCCTGCTCAGGGTATTTCTCGGGGGTTTGGGGGTATTTCCCAGGGATTTTGGGGCTATTTATCCCAAGTCGGGAGTATTATCCCACGTCGGCTATTTGACGGGGGTTTGGGGGTATTTCCCTGCTCGGGGCTTTGGGGGGTATTTATCCAGAGTCGGGAGTATTTATCCCGGGTCGGCTATTTGACAGGGGTTTGGGGGTATTTCCATGCTCGGGGTATTTCCCACGGGTTTGGGGGTATTTCCCGGAGGTTTTGGGGCTATTTATCCCAGGTCGGTAGTATTTATCCCGATTCGGGAGTATTTATCCCGGGTCGGGGTAGTTCCCGGGGGTTGAGGGTATTTCCCAGGGTTTGGAGGTATTTATCCTGTGTTGGGAGTATTTATCCAGGGTCTGGTTTTTTCCCGGGGCTTGGGAGTATTTATGCCAGGACGGGGTATTTCCCGGGGGTTTGGGGGTATTTCCCGGGACTCTGGAGGTATTTATTCCAGGTCGGGTATTTCCCAGGGGTTTGGGTGTATTTCCCGGGGATTTGGGGGCATTTATCCCAGGTCAGGTATCTCCCGGAGGTTTGGGGGTATCTAGCCGGTCGGGGTATTTCTTGGTTCGGGGGTATTTGCCCTAATCCCGGGTTTAGGTTTTTTCCGGGGGTTGGGGGTATCTCCCAGGGGTCTGAGGGTATTAATCCCAAGTCGGGAGTATTTATCCCGAGTTGGGATTATTTTTCCTGGCTCGGGGTATTTCCCAGGGGTTTGGGGGTATTTATCCCGGGTCGGGGTATTTTACAGGGGTGTGGGGGTATTTATCCCGGGTCGGGTGTATTTATCCCAGGTCGGGGTATTTCACGGGGGTTTGGGGATATTTCCCAGGGTTTTGGGTGTATTTATCCCGAGTTGCAAGCATCTATCCCGGGTCAGTACTTATCCCAGGCCAGGTAAATCCCGGAGGTTTGGGGGTATTTCCTGGGGTTTTGGGCTATTTATCCCAAGTCGGGAATATTTATACCGAGTCGGGGGTATTTATACTGGGTCGGGTATTTCCCGGGGATTTGGGGGTATTTATCCTGGGTCAGGTATTTCCCGGTTCGGGTGTATTTGCCCTAATCCCGGGTCAGGATATTTCCTGGGGGTTGTGTGTCTTTCCCAGGGGTTTGGGGGTATTTATCCTGGGTCGGGGTATTTCCTGGGGGTTTGGGTGTATTTATCCCTGGTCAGGTATTTCACAGGGGTTTTGGTGTATTTTCCAGGGGTTTGGGGGTATTTATACCGGGTTGGGTATCTTGCGGGGGTTTGGGGGTATTTACCCGGTCAGTGTATTTACTGGTTCGAGGATATTTGCCCTAATCCTAGGTGGGGGTATTTCCCAGGGGTCTGGGTGTATTTATCCTGAGTTGTAATATCTATCCTGAGTCGGGAGTATGTTTCCTGGGTCGGGGTATTTCCCCAGGGGTTTGGGGGTATTTATCCCAGGTCAGGGTATTTCCCGGGGGTTTGGGGGTATTTCCTGGGCTTTTGAGGGTATTTATCCCGCGTAGGGAGTATTTATCCCGAGTTGGAGGTATTTATCCCAGGTCGAGGGTATTTATCCCGGTTTGGGGGTATTTATCTCTGGTCAGGGTATTTATCCCAGTTTAGGAGTATTTATCTTGGGTCAGGGTATTTATCCCGGTTTGAGGGTATTTATCTCGGGTCAGGGTATTTATCCCGTTTTGGGGGTATTTATCTCAGTTCAGAGGTTTTTCCTGGTTCGGGGTATTCCCTGTTTTGGAGGGTTTTCCTGGTTTGGGAGAATTTATCCTAGTTTGGGGGTATTTATCGGTTCAGGGGCATTTCCTGGTTCGGGGGTATTTGTCCTACTCCCGGGTCGAGGTATTTCCCGGTGGTTGGGGGTATTTCCCAGAGGTTTGGGGTATCTATCCCCGGTCTGGTATTTCCCGGGGGTTTGGGGTTATTTCCGGGATTTGGGAGGTACTTAACCTGAGTCGGGAATATTTATCCTGGGTCGGGAGTATTTATCCCGAGTCGGGGTATTTCCTGGGGGTTTGGGGGCATTTCCCAGGGGTTTGAGGGTATTTCCGGGGTTTGGGTGTACTTATCCCGGGTCGGGAGTATTTATCCCAGGTCGGGGTATTTCCCGGGGCTTTGGAGTTATTTATCCCGGTTTGAGGGTATTTATCCCGGGATGAGAGTATTTATCCCAAGTTGGGGGTATTTATCCCGGGTCGAGGGTATTTATCCCAGTTTGGGGGTATTTATCTCGGATCAGGTTTTTTATTCCGGTTTGGAGGTATTTATCTCGGGTCAGGGTATTTATCCTGGTTTGGGGGTATTTATCCCAGTTCAGGGGTATTTATCCCAGTTTGAGGGTATTTATCATGGGTCAGGGTATTTATCCCGGTTCGAGGGTATTTATCCCAGTTCAGGGATATTTGTCTCGGGTCAGGTTATTTATACCAGTTCAGGGGTATTTATCTCAGTTTAGCGTACTTATCCCAGTTCGAGGGTATTTATCTCAGGTCAGGGTATTTATCCTGGTTTGGGGGTATTTATCTTGGGTCAGGGTATTTATCCTAGTTTGGGGATATTTGCTGGTTCAGGGGCATTTCCTGGTTCGGACGTATTTGCCCTAATCCAGGGTTGAAGTATTTCCCGGGGTTTGGGGGAGTTTCCGGTGTTTTGGGGGTATTTATCCCGTGTCCGGAGTATTTATCTTAAGACGGGAGTATTTATCCCGAGTCGGGAGTATTTATCCCGCGTCGGGGTATTTCCCGGAGGTTTGGGGATATTTATCCCGAGTCGAGGTATTTCCCGGGGGTTGGGAGATATTTATCCCGAGTCGGGATTAATTATCATGAGTCGGGAGTATTTATCCCGGGTCGGCTTATTTCCCGGGGTTTTAGGGTTATTTATCCCGAGTCGGAATTATTTATCCCGGGTCGGGGTATTTCTCGTGGTTTGGGGGTATTTCCCAGAGGTTTGGGAGTATTTATCCCAGGTCGGATATTTCCCAGGGGTTTGGGGGTATTTCCAGAGTTTGCGGGGTATTTATCCCGAGTCGGGAGTATTTATCCCGGGTCGGGAGTATTTTTCTCGAGTTGGGGTATTTCCCTGGGCTTTGGGGGCATTTCCCAGGGTTTTGAGGATATTTCCAGGGTTTGGGGGGTAATTATCCCAAGTCTGGAATATTTATCCCAGGTCGGGAGTATTTATCCCAGGTCTGGTATTTCCCGGGGGTTTGGGGGTATTTCCCTGGTCGGGGTATTTATCGGGTGTTTGGGGGTATTTATCCAGAGTCAGGATATTTATTCCGGGTCGGGGTATTTCCCGCGGGTTTGGGGGTATTTCCCGGGGGTTTTGGGGGTATTTATCCCAGGTTGGGAGTATTTATCCTGGGTCGGGTATTTCCTGGGGGTTTGGGGGTATTTATCCCGAGTCGGGAGTATTTATCCTGATTCGGGAGTATTTTTCCTAGGTCGGGGTATTTCCTGGGGGTTTGGGGGTATTTATCCCGGGCCAGAGTATTTCCCAGGGTTTTGGGCGCATTTATCTCAAGTCGGGAGTATTTATCCTGGGTCAGGGTATTTCCCAGGGGTTTGGGGGTATTTCCAGGGTTTGGGGGGTACTTATCCTGAGTCTGGAATATTTATCCCAGGTCGGGAGTATTTATCCCAGGTCTGGTATTTCCTGGGGGTTTGGGGGTATTTCCCTGGTCGGGGTATTTCCCGCGGGTTTGGGGGTATTTCCCGGGGATTTTGGGGGTATTTATCCCAAGTTGGGAGTACTTATCCTGGGCCGGGTATTTCCCGGGGGTTTGGGGGTATTTATCCCGGGTCAGGTCTTTCCCGGTTCGGGGGTATTTGCCCTAATCCTGGGTCGGGGTATTTCCCGGGGGTTGGGGGTATTTCCCGGGTGTTTGGGGGTATTTATCCCGAGTTGGGAGTATTTATCCTGTTTCGGGAGTTTTTTTCCTAGGTCGGGGTATTTCCCGGGGGGTTTGGGGGTATTTATCCCGGGCCAGAGTATTTCCCAGGGTTTTGGGCGCACTTATCCCAAGTCGGGAGTATTTATCTTGGGTCAGGGTATTTCCCAGGGGTTTGGGGGTATTTATCCCGGATCGGAGTATTTCACAGGTGTTTGGGGATATTTCCCTGGGTTTTGGGTGTATTTATCCTGAGTCGGGAGCATTTATCCTGAATCGGGAGTATTTATCCCGAGTTGGGAGTATTTATCCCTGGTCGGGTTAGTACCCGGGGATTGGGGTTATTTCCCGGGGCTTGGGGGTATTTACGCCAGGTCGGGGTATTTCACAGGGATTTGGGGGTATTTTCTGGAAGTTTGGGGGTATTTATCCTGGTTTGGGTATTTCCTGGAGTTTTGGCTGTATTTATCCCAAGTCGGGAGTATTTATCCCGGATCGGGATATTTCCCGGGGTACTTATCCTGTGTCGAGCTATTTCCTGGGATTTGGGGGTATTTCCCGGGGTTTTGGGGGAATTTCCTGGGTTTGGGGGTATCTCCTGGGCCCCCTTGCCCCCCCGTCCCGGGTTTTGGGGGTATTTATCGCGGGTCAGGGTATTTCCTGGGTTTGGGCGTATTTCCCGGGGGGGGGGTATCCCTTCCCCTTGCCCCCCCGTCTTGGGTTTTGGGGGTATTTATCTGGGGGGGTTTGTGGGTATTTATCCCGGGTTTGGGGGTATTTATCCCGGGGTTGGGGGGTATTTATCCCGGGGTTGGGGTATTTCCCGGGGGGTTGGGGTATTTATCCCGGGTTTGGGGGTATTTATCCGGGGGGTTGGGGGTATTTATCCCGGGTTTGGGGGTATTTCCTGGGGGGGTTGGAGGTATTTCCCGGGGGGGTTCAGGTATTTATCCCAGGGTTGGGGATATTTCCCAGGGTTGGGGGTATTTCCCAGGGTTGGGGTATTTCCTGCGGGGGGTTGGGGGTATTTCCCGGGGGTTGGGGGTATTTCCCGGGGGTTGGGGGTATTTCCCGGGGTTGGGGGTATTTATCCCGGGGTTGGGGGTAGTTCCCGGGGTTGGGGTATTTATCCCGGGGTTGGGGGTATTTCCCGGGGTTGGGGTATTTATCCCGGGGTTGGGGGTAGTTCCCGGGGTTGGGGGTATTTCCCGGGGTTGGGGGTATTTATCCCGGGTTTGGGGGTATTTATCCGGGGGGTTGGGGGTATTTATCCCGGGTTTGGGGGTATTTCCTGGGGGGGTTGGAGGTATTTCCCGGGGGGGTTCAGGTATTTATCCCAGCGTTGGGGATATTTCCCAGGGTTGGGGGTATTTCCCAGGGTTGGGGTATTTCCTGCGGGGGGTTGGGGGTATTTCCCGGGGGTTGGGGGTATTTTCCGGGGGTTGGGGGTATTTCCCGGGGTTGGGGGTATTTATCCCGGGGTTGGGGGTAGTTCCCGGGTTTGGGGTATTTATCCCGGGGTTGGGGGTATTTCCCGGGGTTGGGGGTATTTATCCCGGGGTTGGGGGTAGTTCCCGGGGTTGGGGTATTTATCCCGGGGTTGGGGGTATTTCCCGGGGTTGGGGTATTTATCCCGGGGTTGGGGGTAGTTCCCGGGGTTGGGGGTATTTCCCGGGGTTGGGGTATTTATCCCGGGGTTGGGGGTATTTCCCGGGGTTGGGGGTATTTCCCGGGGGTTTGGGGGTATTTATCCTGGGGTTGGGGGTATTTCCGGGGGGTTTGGGGGTATTTATCCCGGGGTTGGGGGTATTTCCCGGGGTTGGGGGTATTTCCCGGGGTTGGGGGTATTTCCCGGGGGTTTGGGGGTATTTATCCTGGGGTTGGGGGTATTTCCCGGGGGTTTGGGGGTATTTATCCCGGGGTTGGGGGTAT
>NC_054471.1:106720-224220 GCF_017639515.1 Carcharodon carcharias | reverse complement strand
TCTGTGTCCCTCCCTGTCCCTCCATGTCCCTCCCTGTCCCTCCGTGTCCCTCCGTGTCCCTCCCTGTCCCTCCGTGTCCCTCCGTGTCCCTCCCAGTCCCTCCGTGTCCCTCTGTGTCCCTCCATGTCCCTCCATGTCCCTCCCTGTCCCTCCGTGTCCCTCCGTGTCCCTCCCAGTCCCTCCCAGTCCCTCCGTGTCCCTCCCTGTCCCTCCGTGTCCCTCCGTGTCCCTCTGTGTCCCTCCCTGTCCCTCCATGTCCCTCCCTGTCCCTCCGTGTCCCTCCGTGTCCCTCCCTGTCCCTCCGTGTCCCTCCGTGTCCGTCCCAGTCCCTCCCTGTCCCTCCCTGTCCCTCCATGTCCCTCCCTGTCCCTCCGTGTCCCTCCGTGTCCCTCCCTGTCCCTCCGTGTCCCTCCGTGTCCCTCCCAGTCCCTCCGTGTCCCTCTGTGTCCCTCCATGTCCCTCCATGTCCCTCCCTGTCCCTCCGTGTCCCTCCGTGTCCCTCCCAGTCCCTCCCAGTCCCTCCGTGTCCCTCCCTGTCCCTCCGTGTCCCTCCGTGTCCCTCTGTGTCCCTCCCTGTCCCTCCATGTCCCTCCCTGTCCCTCCGTGTCCCTCCGTGTCCCTCCCTGTCCCTCCGTGTCCCTCCGTGTCCCTCCCAGTCCCTCCCTGTCCCTCCCTGTCCCTCCATGTCCCTCCCTGTCCCTCCGTGTCCCTCCCTGTACCTCCTGAGCCACTCTGGGAGTGGGAGCCCTGATTCAGTGATGAGCCCACAGACCTGAGCACTGGGAAAGTGCTGATAGTGGAGCAGCAGCCAGACAGGGAGAGTCTCTTTGTCCAAACCAACTCACATTTCAACATGTCCCACCTCATCCCATCGAATCCCAACACATCCCAGCCTGAAACAGGAGGACTGATCTCCCAAAGCAGAGCAGTGAATGGCCAGGCCCTGGGTGAAGCTGGTCTGAGTGGGGTGGGGGAGGTCAGAGGCAGAAATGCTCCCCACGTGTGTGTGTGTCCGCAGAGAGTGAGGGGCCGGTGATCTATTGCAGCAAGATGGGATTAGGCTGGACATCCCTTACAAAAACAGAATTACCTGGAAAAACTCAGCAGGTCTGGCAGCATCGGCGGAGAAGAAAAGAGTTGACGTTTCGAGTCCTCATGACCCTTCGACATCCCTTCACCAACACAGGCTTGATGGGCTGAATGGCCTTCTGGGTCATCATTTTCAATGATCTTTGAGGTTTCAATACATCCCACCCTATCCCAATCATTCCTACCACAAACCACTCATTCTATTGGATCCCAACACGTCCCAACAAATCCGATCAAATCCCAACTACTCAGAGCACATCCCAACAAATCCCAAATCAACCCAACACATCCAAGCCAATCTCAAGATATCCCAAAAGATTCCATCTCATAACATCTCATTAGCTAACTCCAACTCATCCAAACAAATCCCATCGCAAATATCCTACATCATCTAAACACATCCTGAATGAACCAATCAGATTGCAAACTCATCCAACAAATTTCATTACACATCCCAACACCAATCCAACACCTATCATCCTGTTCACAATCACCCCATCGAAACAGGAAAGAACCAACACCAAAAATAACACGACTGGTACAAGGTAACAGGTGAAAATTCCTGCACTGAATACAAGATGTGAAAGAGACTTTATCAATAAGTGTGAAACTGGACAGTGTAGAGGGAGATTTACTCTGTATCTAACCCTGTGCTGTACCTGTCCTGGGAGTGTTTGATGGGTACAGTGTAGAGGGAGATTTACTCTGTATCTAACCCTGTGCTGTACCTGTCCTGGGAGTGTTTGATGGGGACGGTGTAGAGGGAGATTTATTCTGTATGTTATCCACAGTGTGCTTGCTCTGCTCTAGGCTGTGAGAGACTGAATTCTCCCTCAGGTGGTGATGAGAATGAGTGGCCCCTGGATTTTGCCTTCAGTCTGATCATTGTTGTGCTGTTAATCCCTGTCTAGCAGCATGTGCCTGAGAACTCGGTCCCTGAATTAACAAATAGATAGTCCCCAGTCCCTATGTCTTGAACACAAACAGCTGGTGAAATGAATTGTGAAACTGATTCTAAACTGTGAACAATGAACTGTCAGGGTGACATTGTCTACTACACCAGCAATAAGACATCTGGGCACAAAACCCTGCACCATTCAAACATGCTCATAATGAGAGTGAGAGATAGGCAGAGAGACAGGGAGAGAGAGACAGAACAGACAGAGAGAGCGACAGAAAGAAAGACACAGAGAGAGAGAGAGAGACAGAGAGGCAGAGGGAGGGACAGAGGGAGAGACAGACAGCAAGTGAAAGAGAGAGACACAGAGAGAAAGCCAGAGAAAGAGAGGGACAGAGAGAGAGAGAGACAGACAGACACAGAGTGAGGGAAGCAAAACAGAGAGAGGGACAGATTGAGAGAGACAGAGACGGAGAGGGACAGAGAGAGAGAGAGGGAGACAGAGAGGGAGGCAGAGAGAGAGACACAGGAAAGGAGAGAGAGACAGAGAAACAAAGAGATGAGCAGAGAGAGAGAGATAGAGAAGGAAAAATAGAGAGGGAGTCAAAAGCAGAGAGACAGAGAGAGAGAGAAACACAGAAACAAAGAGCGAGAGAGAGGCATAGTTAAGTGTGACCTTTAGCTGCATTGTGATATTTGATATATTTCATGTTGCTGCTCCTCCACTGGGAGTTTCCACTGAACATATCACTTGGTCCAAATCCTCTGGGTGTGAGTTTGACAGAAATGGATCTGGTGGAGCATGTGCAGTGGAGTTTTGCCTGGGTCCGGGATATCACAGTGCCATCTGTAGGTAACTCAGAGACAGCAGCTCCTCTCCCGAAAAGGGACTGTCTCTCCAAATTCCACACCACCTCCACCCCTCGTCGCAATAAGTGAGGACATGAATCACCAGGTCTGTCTGAGGCAACATTAACCGAGGGCTGGAGCAGCCAGAATCATGTCAGAGTGATGGCAAATGAGAGGGCCTGGGAGGTGGGGGAGGGGGGAGTAGGAAAAAGCAAAAGAAAATACAAGACCTGAGCAGGAGTAGAGAAGACAGTGGCAACGGTGATAATATCTCTGGCCCAGAGGACCCAGCTAATGGTCTGGGGATATGAGTTCGAGTCCCACCCCCAACAACTGGTGTACATCAGGTGGCCTGTCCACAAAAAGCAGGATCAACCTATCTAATCTAGCCAATGACTAGCCCATCACCCTCAGCTCCCTCACTGGTAAGGTGCTGGGTTCTCAGCAGCACTGTCAAGCAGCACCTGCTCACTGGTGCCAGTGTCACCCACAGCAAAGGTCTGTGCAGTAGGAGGAGCTTCAGCTCAGAGTCAGCGAGCTGGAGGCTGAGCTGCAGACACTGCGACACATGAGGAAGGGGGAAAGTTACCCGGATGCTTCATACCAGGGGCAGTCACACCACTTAGGATAGGGTCTTCTGATTGGGTCAGTGGCCAGGGACAGGAGGGTCTGATTGCTAGTGAGGCAGGTAAGAGGACCCAGAGGGCAGGAGTGCGGCAGTGTGAGACTCTGTAATTGTCCAAGAGGTTTGAGGTTCTCTCAGCTTCTTGGATGAGAGTGGGGGTTGCAGGGTGGATGAGCAAACTGACCATGGCACCGTGGTACAGGAAGCCATTCAAGCGGGGGCAGCAAACAGGAATGTAGTGGTAATAGGGGACAGTATAGTGAGGGGGATTAACACTGTGCCCTGTCACAAAGAGCAAGAGTCCAGATGGCTGTATTGCCTGCCCAGCACCAGGATTCGGGACATCTGCTCAGGGCTGGAGGGGAACTTGCAGTGGGAGGGGGAGAGATCCAGTGGTCGTGGTCCATGTAGGTACCAACAACATAGGTAGAACTTGGAAAGAGGTTCTGTATAGAAAGTATGGGGAGCCAGGCACCAAATTAATGTCCCAGACACCACCATCCCCATCCCTGGGTATGTCCTGTCCCACCAGCAGGACAGATCCAGCAGAGGTGGTGGTTCAGTGGTATACAGTCAGGAGCGAGTTACCCTGGGAGTCCTCAACATCAATGCCAGGCTCCATGAAGTCTCTTGGCATCAGGTCAAACATGGACAAGGAAACCTCCTGCTGATTACCACGTACCTCCCTCCCTCAGCTGATGAATCAGTGCCTCCTCCATGTTGAACATCACTTGGAGGAAGCACTGAGGGTGTCAAGGGCGCAGAATGTACTCTGGGTGGGGGACTTCAATGTCCATCACCAAGAGTGACTCGGTAGCACCACTACTGACCGAGCTGGCCGAGTCCTAGTGGACATAGCTGTTCGACTAGGTCTGCGGCAGGTGGTGAGGGAACCAACAAGAGGGAAAAACATACTTGACCCCATCCTCACCAACCTGCCTGCTGCAGATGCATCTGTCCATGACAGTATCAGTAGGAGTGACCACCACACAGTCATTGTGGAGACAAAGTCCCACCTTCACATTGAGGATACCCTCTATCGTGTTGTGTGGCACTACCACTGTGCTAAATGGGATAGATTTCAAACAGATCTAGCAACTCAAGACTGGGCATCCATGAGGTGCTGTGGGCCATCAGCAGCAGCAGAATTGTACTCGAACACGATCTGTAACCTCATGGCCCAGCATATCCCCCACTCTACCATTACCATCAAGCAAGGGGATCAACCCTGGTTCAATGAAGAGTGCAGGAGGGTATGTCAGGAGCAGCACCAGGCAGACCTAAAAATGAGGTGTCAACCTGGTGAAGCTATAACACAGGAATACTTGCATGTCAAACAGCATAAGCAGCAAGTGATAGACAGAGCTAAGCGATCCCACACCCAACAGAGCAGAACTACGCTCTGCAGTCCTGCCACATCCAGTTGTGAATTGTGGTGGACAATTAAACAACTCTCTGGAAGAGGAGGCTCCACAAATATCCCCATCCTCAATGATGAAGGACCCCAGCACATCAGTGCAAAAGATAAAGCTGAAGCATTTGCTACAATCTTCAGCCAGAAGTGCTGAGTGGATGATCCATCGCAGCCTCCTCTGGAGGTCCCCAGCATCACAGATGCCAGTTTCCAGCATTCGATTCAGTCCATGTGTTATCAAGAAACAGCTGAAGGCGCTGGATACTGCAAAGGCTATGGGCCCTGACAATATTCCAGCAATAGTACTGAAGACTTGTGCTCCATCATCAGTAGAGTAATGGAAGTGGTCACCAACATTGCTATCAAGCAGCACTTGCTTAGCAATAACCTGCTCACTGATGCCCAGTTTGGGTTCCGCCAGGGCCACTCAACTCCTGACCTCATTACAGCCTTGGTTCAAACATGGACAAAAAAGCTGAATTCCCGAGGTGAGGTAAGAGTGACAGCCCTTGACAACAAGGCCACATTTGACCGAGTGTGGCATCATAGACACATAGAAACTAGGAGCAGTAGTAGGCTGTTCAGCCCTTCAAGACTGCTCCCTCATTCAATATGATTATGGCTGATCCTCTATCTCAACTCCATATTCCCACTTTCTCTCTGTACCCCTTGATGCCCCTAATATCCAAAAAAAATTTGAGTTTCTTTCTTGAATATACTCAGTGACCCGTCCTCCACAGCCTCTGTGCTAGAGAATTCCACAGGTTGACCACCCTCTGAGTGAAGTAGTATCTCCTCATTTCAGTCCTAAATGGCCTGCCCCGTATCGTGAGACCATGGCCCCTGGTTGTAGACTCCCCAACCAGGGGAAATATCCTCCCTGCACCTAGGCTGTCTAGCCCAGTTAGAATTTTATACGTTTCAATCTGATCCCCTCTCATTCTTATGAAATCTAGTGAAGATGGGCCCAGCTGAACCAATCTCTCCTCAAAAGACAGTCCTGCCATCCCCGGTATCAGCCTAGTGAACCTTCGCTGCATTCTCTCTATGGTAATCTTAGGTAGGGAGACCAAAACTGCACGCAATATTCCAGGTGTGGTCTCACCAAGATCCTGTATAACTGCAGTAAGACATCCCTACTTCTGAACTCAAATCCTCTTGCAATGAAGGCCAACATACCATTTGCCTTCCTAACTGCTTGCTGCTCCTACCTGTTTACTTTCACTGACTGGTGTACAAGGACACCCAGATCCCTTTGTACATTGCAGACCCCAGCTGCTGTTAGTATTGGAAAAGTCCGATCCCACAGTCAAACCTGGTGGATCCTCCCTTTGCTTTTTCTATTTTTAGAATCTGTGAAGGGCAGTTACTGAACACATTCACAAGAGTCTTCCAGTGTACTTTTAACACCATGAATGAAATGTTTATTCAAGAAGAAAAGTTAATTACATTGCATTATACAAAACACTTGCAAAGGCCTCAATAGAAAAGGCAGAATATGATTCAAACTCACCCTTTCCCTTTTACCCCAGCAGCCCTTACAGGCACACAACCCCAGGGAAGATTTACCACTACCCAACGCCGGTGCTGGCTCCATTTCAAACAGTTTTCTCATGGTGGATTTTGGAAAAATCACTAGGTGCTTTTCTTCAGCAGGTATCGCTCCCTGAGACACCCAGAAACCACAGTCTAAACTCACAATTCCTTTAGCTGCAGAGCAAACATGAGTTCCCTAAACTCCCTTCCCCAGCAGATTTGCAGGATTCCTCACTAAAGGACTTAGAAGTTCTGCTTTCACTCTCTGGTATAGACAAGCTGTGTGACTGCCCTTCTGTATTCCCCTGTGCTTGTGTGTGACCCTGCACCCTTGTCGCTAGGCAACAGCAGCGTTTTTCTACTTTCCATAAACTACTTCAAGTGTTGTAAAACCTCAGTAAAAATGTACATATGCAGAGAGGGCCTCCAGACTGTCCAGGAGCTAGCTGACAAGAATGCAGTTAGAACCACGTTCCACCTTGCTTAACACCAAAGACAAATTATACATCAAACACCAATTTATACATTGTTCCTAATAGGAGAACGAGGCTCTGTATAGAGAGGATGAGGAGTTAGACACTACGTTTAAAAAAACAGAACCTCAAAGCTTATAACCTCTGCATTATTACCTGAGCCATTTGCAAATTGGCAGAGGACAAACAAGGTTAGAGAGATGAGTGTGTGTCTCAGAGACTGGTGTGGGAGAAGTGTCTCTGATTAGAGAGATGAGTGTGTGTCTCAGAGACTGGTGTGGGAGAAGTGGGTTCTGATAAGAGAGATGAACGTGTGTCTCAGAGACTGGTGTGGGAGAAGTGGGCTCTGATTAGAGAGATGAGTGTGTGTCTCAGAGACCGGTGTGGGAGAAGTGTCTCTGATTAGAGAGATGAGTGTGTGTCTCAGAGACTGGTGTGGGAGAAGTGTCTCTGATTAGAGAGATGAACGTGTGTCTCAGAGACTGGTGTGGGAGAAGTGGGTTCTGATTAGAGAGATGAACATGTGTCTCAGAGACTGGTGTGGGAGAAGTGGGCTCTGATTAGAGAGATGAACGTGTGTCTCAGAGACTGGTGTGGGAGAAATGTCTCTGGTTAGAGAGATGAACGTGTGTCTCAGAGACTGGTGTGCGAGAAGTGGGTTCTGATTAGAGAGATGAACGTGTGTCTCAGAGACTGGTGTGGGAGAAGTGGGTTCTGGTTAGAGAGATGAGTGTGTGTCTCAGAGACTGATGTGGGAGAAGTGGGTTCTGATTAGAGAGATGAGTGTGTGTCTCAGAGACTAGTGTGGGAGAAGTGGGCTCTGATTAGAGAGATGAACGTGTGTCTCAGAGACTGGTGTGGGAGAAATGTCTCTGGTTAGAGAGATGAACGTGTGTCTCAGAGACTGGTGTGCGAGAAGTGGGTTCTGATTAGAGAGATGAACGTGTGTCTCAGAGACTGGTGTGGGAGAAGTGGGCTCTGATTAGAGAGATGAGTGTGTGTCTCAGAGACTGGTGTGGGAGAAGTGGGCTCTGGTTAGAGAGATGAGTGTGTGTCTCAGAGACTGGTGTGGGAGAAGTGGGTTCTGATTAGAGAGATGAGTGTGTGTCTCAGAGACTGGTGTGGGAGAAGTGGGTTCAGGTTAGAGAGATGAACGTGTGTCTCAGAGAATGGTGTGGGAGAAGTGGGTTCTGGTTAGAGAGATGAGAGTGTGTTTCAGAGACTGGTGTGGGAGAAGTGGGTTCTGATTAGAGAGATGAGTGTGTGTCTCAGAGACTGGTGTGCGAGAAGTGGGTTCTGATTAGAGAGATGAACGTGTGTCTCAGAGACTGGAGTGGGAGAAGTGGGCTCTGGTTAGAGAGATGAACGTGTGTCTCAGAGACTGGTGTGGGAGAAGTGGGTTCTGGTTAGAGGGATGAGTGTGTGTCTCAGAGACTGGTGTGGGAGAAGTGGGTTCTGATTAGAGAGATGAACGTGTGTCTCAGAGACTGGTGTGGGAGAAGTGGGTTCTGGTTAGAGGGATGAGTGTGTGTCTCAGAGACTGGTGTGCGAGAAGTGGGTTCTGATTAGAGAGATGAACGTGTGTCTCAGAGACTGGTGTGGGAGAAGTGGGTTCTGATTAGAGAGATGAACGTGTGTCTCAGAGACTGGTGTGGGAGAAGTGGGTTCTGATTAGAGAGATGAACGTGTGTCTCAGAGACTGGTGTGGGAGAAGTGGGTTCTGATTAGAGAGATGAACGTGTGTCTCAGAGACTGGTGTGGGAGAAGTGGGTTCTGGTTAGAGAGATGAGTGTGTGTCTCAGAGACTGGTGTGGGAGAAGTGGGCTCTGATAAGAGAGATGAACGTGTGTCTCAGAGTGGTGTGGGAGAAGTGGGTTCTGGTTAGAGAGATGAGTGTGTGTCTCAGAGACTGGTGTGGGAGACGTGGGCTCTGGTTAGAGAGATGAACGTGTGTCTCAGAGACTGGTGTGGGAGAAGTGGGTTCTGGTTAGAGAGATGAGTGTGTGTCTCAGAGACCGGTGTGGGAGAAGTGGGTTCTGGTTAGAGAGATGAGTGTGTGTCTCAGAGACTGGTGTGGGAGAAGTGGGCTCTGATTAGAGAGATGAACGTGTGTCTCAGAGACTGGTGTGGGAGAAGTGCGTTCTGATTAGAGAGATGAACGTGTGTCTCAGAGACTGGTGTGGGAGAAGTGGGTTCTGATTAGAGAGATGAACGTGTGCCTCAGAGACTGGTGTGCGAGAAGTGTCTCTGATTAGAGAGATGAGTGTGTGTCTCAGAGACTGGTGTGGGAGAAGTGTCTCTGATTAGAGAGATGAACGTGTGTCTCAGAGACTGGTGAGGGAGAAGTGGGTTCTGATTAGAGTGATGAACGTGTGTCTCAGAGACGGGTGTGGGAGAAGTGTCTCTGATTAGAGAGATGAGTGTGTGTCTCAGAGACTGGTGTGGGAGAAGTGGGTTCTGATTAGAGAGATGCACGTGTGTCTCAGAGACTGGTGGGGGAGAAGTGGGTTCTGATTAGAGAGATGAACGTGTGTCTCAGAGACTGGTGTGGGAGAAGTGGGCTCTGGTTAGAGAGATGAGTGTGTGTCTCAGAGACTGGTGTGGGAGAAGTGTCTCTGATTAGAGAGATGAGTGTGTGTCTCAGAGACTGGTGTGGGAGAAGTGGGTTCTGATTAGAGAGATGAGTGTGTGTCTCAGAGACTGGTGTGGGAGAAGTGTCTCTGGTTAGAGAGATGAGTGTGTGTCTCAGAGACTGGTGTGGGAGAAGTGTCTCTGATTAGAGAGATGAGTGTGTGTCTCAGAGACTGGTGTGGGAGAAGTGGGTTCTGATTAGAGAGATGAACGTGTGTCGCAGAGACTGGTGTGGGAGAAGTGGGCTCTGGTTAGAGAGATGAGTGTGTGTCTCAGAGACTGGTGTGGGAGAAGTGGGCTCTGGTTAGAGAGATGAGTGTGTGTCTCAGAGACTGGTGTGGGAGAAGTGTCTCTGATTAGAGAGATGAGTGTGTGTCTCAGAGACTGGTGTGGGAGAAGTGGGGTCTGATTAGAGAGATGAACGTGTGTCTCAGAGACTGGTGTGCGAGAAGTGTCTCTGATTAGAGAGATGAGTGTGTGTCTCAGAGACTGGTGTGGGAGAAGTGTCTCTGATTAGAGAGATGAACGTGTGTCTCAGAGACTGGTGTGGGAGAAGAGGGTTCTGATTAGAGAGATGAACGTGTGTCTCAGAGACTGGTGTGGGAGAAGTGGGTTCTGATTAGAGAGATGAACGTGTGTCTCAGAGACTGGTGTGGGAGAAGTGGGTTCTGATTAGAGAGATGAACGTGTGCCTCAGAGACTGGTGTGCGAGAAGTGTCTCTGATTAGAGAGATGAGTGTGTGTCTCAGAGACTGGTGTGGGAGAAGTGTCTCTGATTAGAGAGATGAACGTGTGTCTCAGAGACTGGTGAGGGAGAAGTGGGTTCTGATTAGAGTGATGAACGTGTGTCTCAGAGACGGGTGTGGGAGAAGTGTCTCTGATTAGAGAGATGAACGTGTGTCTCAGAGACTGGTGGGGGAGAAGTGGGTTCTGATTAGAGAGATGAACGTGTGTCTCAGAGACTGGTGTGGGAGAAGTGGGCTCTGGTTAGAGAGATGAGTGTGTGTCTCAGAGACTGGTGTGGGAGAAGTGTCTCTGATTAGAGAGATGAGTGTGTGTCTCAGAGACTGGTGTGGGAGAAGTGGGTTCTGATTAGAGAGATGAGTGTGTGTCTCAGAGACTGGTGTGGGAGAAGTGTCTCTGGTTAGAGAGATGAGTGTGTGTCTCAGAGACTGGTGTGGGAGAAGTGTCTCTGATTAGAGAGATGAGTGTGTGTCTCAGAGACTGGTGTGGGAGAAGTGGGTTCTGATTAGAGAGATGAACGTGTGTCGCAGAGACTGGTGTGGGAGAAGTGGGCTCTGGTTAGAGAGATGAGTGTGTGTCTCAGAGACTGGTGTGGGAGAAGTGTCTCTGATTAGAGAGATGAGTGTGTGTCTCAGAGACTGCTGTGGGAGAAGTGGGTTCTGATTAGAGAGATGAACGTGTGTCTCAGAGACTGGTGTGGGAGAAGTGCGTTCTGATTAGAGAGATGAACGTCTGTCTCAGAGACTGGTGTGGGAGAAATGGGTTCTGATTAGAGAGATGAACGTGTGTCTCAGAGACTGGTGTGGGAGAAATGGGTTCTGATAAGAGAGATGAACGTGTGTCTCAGAGACTGGTGTGGGAGAAGTGGGTTCTGGTTAGAGAGATGAACGTGTGTCTCAGAGACTGGTGTGCGCGAAGTGGGTTCTGATTAGAGAGATGAGTCTGTGTCTCAGAGACTGGTGTGGGAGACTTGGGCTCTGGTTAGAGAGATGATCGTGTGTCTCAGAGACTGGTGTGGGAGAAGTGGTTTCTGGTTAGAGAGATGAGTGTGTGTCTCAGAGACTGGTGTGGGAGAAGTGTCTCTGATTAGAGAGATGAACGTGTGTCTCAGAGACTGGTGTGGGAGAAGTGGGTTCTGATTAGAGAGATGAACGTGTGTCTCAGAGACTGGTGTGGGAGAAGTGGGTTCTGATTAGAGAGATGAGTGTGTGTCTCAGAGACTGGTGTGGGAGAAGTGGGTTCTGGTTAGAGAGATGAGTGTGTGTCTCAGAGACTGGTGTGGGAGACGTGGGCTCTGGTTAGAGAGATGAACGTGTGTCTCAGAGACTGGTGTGGGAGAAGTGGGTTCTGGTTAGAGAGATGAGTGTGTGTCTCAGAGACTGGTGTGGGAGACGTGGGCTCTGGTTAGAGAGATGAACGTGTGTCTCAGAGACTGGTGTGGGAGAAGTGGGTTCTGGTTAGAGAGATGAGTGTGTGTCTCAGAGACTGGTGTGGGAGAAGTGTCTCTGATTAGAGAGATGAACGTGTGTCTCAGAGACTGGTGTGGGAGAAGTGGGTTCTGGTTAGAGAGATGAATGTGTGTCTCAGAGACTGGTTTGGGAGAAGTGGGTTCTGATTAGAGAGATGAGTGTGTGTCTCAGAGACTGGTGTGGGAGAAGTGTCTCTGATTAGAGAGATGAGTGTGTGTCTCTGAGACTGGTGTGGGAGAAGTGGGCTCTGATTAGAGAGATAAACGTGTGTCTCAGAGACTGGTGTGGGAGAAGTGGGTTCTGATTAGAGAGATGAACGTGTGTCTCAGAGACTGGTGTGGGAGAAGTGGGTTCTGATTAGAGAGATGAAAGTGTGTCTCAGAGACTGGTGTTGGAGAAGTGGGCTCTGATTAGAGAGATGAACGTGTGTCTCAGAGACTGGTGTGCGAGAAGTGTCTCTGATTAGAGAGATGAACGTGTGTCTCAGAGACTGGTGGGGGAGAAGTGGGTTCTGATTAGAGAGATGAACGTGTGTCTCAGAGACTGGTGTGGGAGAAGTGGGTTCTGATTAGAGAGATGAGTGTGTGTCTCAGAGACTGGTGAGGGAGAAGTGGGCTCTGGTTAGAGAGATGAACGTGTGTCTCAGAGACTGGTGTGGGAGAAGTGGGCTCTGGTTAGAGAGATGAGTGTGTGTCTCAGAGACCGGTGTGGGAGAAGTGGGTTCTGATTAGAGAGATGAGTGTGTGTCTCAGAGACTGGTGTGGGAGAAGTGTCTCTGGTTAGAGAGATGAGTGTGTGTCTCAGAGACTGGTGTGGGAGAAGTTTCTCTGATTAGAGAGATGAGTGTGTGTCTCAGAGACTGGTGTGGGAGAAGTGGGTTCTGATTAGAGAGATGAACGTGTGTCTCAGAGACTGGTGTGGGAGAAGTGGGTTCTGGTTAGAGGGATGAGTGAGTGTCTCAGAGACTGGTGTGGGAGAAGTGGGTTCTGATTAGAGAGATGAATGTGTGTCTCAGAGACTGGTGTGGGAGAAGTGGGTTCTGATTAGAGAGATGAATGTGTGTCTCAGAGACTGGTGTGGGAGAAGTGTCTATGATGAGAGATATGAACGTGTGTCACAGAGACTGGTGTGGGAGAAGTGGGTTCTGATTAGAGAGATGAATGTGTGTCTCAGAGACTGGTGTGGGAGAAGTGTCTATGATGAGAGATATGAACGTGTGTCACAGAGACTGGTGTGGGAGAAGTGGGTTCTGGTTAGAGAGATGAACGTGTGTCTCAGATACTGGTGTGCGCGAAGTGGGTTCTGATTAGAGAGATGAACGTGTGTCTCAGAGACTGGTGTGGGAGAAGTGGGTTCTGGTTAGAGAGATGAGTGTGTGTCTCAGAGACTGGTGTGGGAGAAGTGGGTTCTGATTAGAGAGATGAGTGTGTGTCTCAGAGACTGGTGTGGGAGAAGTGGGTTCTGATTAGAGAGATGAACATGTGTCTCAGAGACTGGTGTGGAAGAAGTGTCTCTGATTAGAGAGATGAACGTGTGTCTCTGAGACTGGTGGGGGAGAAGTGGGTTCTGGTTAGAGAGATGAGTGTGTTTCTCAGAGACTGGTGTGGGAGAAGTGTCTCTGGTTAGAGAGATGAGTGTGTGTCTCAGAGACTGGTGTGGGAGAAGTTTCTCTGATTAGAGAGATGAGTGTGTGTCTCAGAGACTGGTGTGGGAGAAGTGGGTTCTGATTAGAGAGATGAACGTGTGTCTCAGAGACTGGTGTGGGAGAAGTGGGTTCTGGTTAGAGGGATGAGTGAGTGTCTCAGAGACTGGTGTGGGAGAAGTGGGTTCTGATTAGAGAGATGAATGTGTGTCTCAGAGACTGGTGTGGGAGAAGTGGGTTCTGATTAGAGAGATGAATGTGTGTCTCAGAGACTGGTGTGGGAGAAGTGTCTATGATGAGAGATATGAACGTGTGTCACAGAGACTGGTGTGGGAGAAGTGGGTTCTGATTAGAGAGATGAATGTGTGTCTCAGAGACTGGTGTGGGAGAAGTGTCTATGATGAGAGATATGAACGTGTGTCACAGAGACTGGTGCGGGAGAAGTGGGTTCTGGTTAGAGAGATGAACGTGTGTCTCAGATACTGGTGTGCGCGAAGTGGGTTCTGATTAGAGAGATGAACGTGTGTCTCAGAGACTGGTGTGGGAGAAGTGGGTTCTGGTTAGAGAGATGAGTGTGTGTCTCAGAGACTGGTGTGGGAGAAGTGGGTTCTGATTAGAGAGATGAACATGTGTCTCAGAGACTGGTGTGGGAGAAGTGGGCTCTGATTAGAGAGATGAGTGTGTGTCTCAGAGACTGGTGTGGGAGAAGTGGGTTCTGGTTAGAGAGATGAATGTGTGTCTCAGAGACTGGTGTGGAAGAAGTGTCTCTGCTTAGAGAGATGAACGTGTGTCTCAGAGACTGGTGTGGGAGAAGTGGGTTCTGGTTAGAGAGATGAGTGTGTGTCTCAGAGACTGATGTGGGAGAATTGGGTTCTGATTAGAGAGATGAGTGTGTGTCTCAGAGACTAGTGTGGGAGAAGTGGGCTCTGATTAGAAAGATGAACGTGTGTCTCAGAGACTGGTGTGGGAGAAATGTCTCTGGTTAGAGAGATGAACGTGTGTCTCAGAGACTGGTGTGCGAGAAGTGGGTTCTGATTAGAGAGACGAACGTGTGTCTCAGAGACTGGTGTGGGAGAAGTGGGCTCTGATTAGAGAGATGAGTGTGTGTCTCAGAGACTGGTGTGGGAGAAGTGGGTTCTGATAAGAGAGATGAACGTGTGTCTCAGAGACTGGTGTGGGAGAAGTGGGCTCTGGTAAGAGAGATGAGTGTGTGTCTCAGAGACTGGTGTGGGAGAAGTGGGTTCTGATTAGAGAGATGAGTGTGTGTCTCAGAGAATGGTGTGGGAGAAGTGGGTTCTGGTTAGAGAGATGAGAGTGTGTATCAGAGACTGGTGTGGGAGAAGTGGGTTCTGATTAGAGAGATGAGTGTGTGTCTCAGAGACTGGTGTGCGAGAAGTGGGTTCTGATTAGAGAGATGAACGTGTGTCTCAGAGACTGGAGTGGGAGAAGTGGGTTCTGGTTAGAGAGATGAGTGTGTGTCTCAGTGACTGGTGTGGGAGAAGTGGGTTCTGATTAGAGAGATGAACGTGTGTCTCAGAGACTGGTGTGGGAGAAGTGGGTTCTGATCAGAGAGATGAGTGTGTGTCTCAGAGACTGGTGTGGGAGAAGTGGGCTCTGATAAGAGAGATGAACGTGTGTCTCAGAGACTGGTGTGGGAGAAGTGGGTTCTGGTTAGAGAGATGAGTGTGTGTCTCAGAGACTGGTGTGGGAGACGTGGGCTCTGGTTAGAGAGATGAACGTGTGTCTCAGAGACTGGTGTGGGAGAAGTGGGTTCTGGTTAGAGAGATGAGTGTTTGTCTCAGAGACTGGTGTGGGAGAAGTGTCTCTGATTAGAGAGATGAGTGTGTGTCTCAGAGACTGGTGTGGGAGAAGTGGGCTCTGATTAGACAGATGAACGTGTGTCTCAGAGACTGGTGTGCGAGAAGTGTCTCTGATTAGAGAGATGAGTGTGTGTCTCAGAGACTGGGGTGGGAGACTTGGGCACTGGTTAGAGAGATGAATGTGTGTCTCAGAGACTGGTGTGGGAGAAGTGGTTTCTGGTTAGAGAGATGAGTGTGTGTCTCAGAGACTGGTGTGGGAGAAGTGGGTTCTGATTAGAGAGATGAGTGTGTGTCTCAGAGACTGGTGTGGGAGAAGTGGGCTCTGATTAGAGAGATGAATGTGTGTCTCAGAGACTGGTGTGCGAGAAGTGTCTCTGATTAGAGAGATGAACGTGTGTCTCAGAGACTGGTGTGGGAGAAGTGGGTTCTGATTAGAGAGATGAACGTGTGTCTCAGAGACTGGCGTGGGAGAAGTGGGTTCTGATTAGAGAGATGAGTCTGTGTCTCAGAGACTGGGGTGGGAGACTTGGGCACTGGTTAGAGAGATGAATGTGTGTCTCAGAGACTGGTGTGGGAGAAGTGGTTTCTGGTTAGAGAGATGAGTGTGTGTCTCAGAGACTGGTGTGGGAGAAGTGGGTTCTGATTAGAGAGATGAGTGTGTGTCTCAGAGACTGGTGTGGGAGAAGTGGGCTCTGATTAGAGAGATGAATGTGTGTCTCAGAGACTGGTGTGCGAGAAGTGTCTCTGATTAGAGAGATGAACGTGTGTCTCAGAGACTGGTGTGGGAGAAGTGGGTTCTGATTAGAGAGATGAACGTGTGTCTCAGAGACTGGCGTGGGAGAAGTGGGTTCTGATTAGAGAGATGAGTGTGTGTCTCAGAGACTGGTGTGGGAGATTTGGGTTCTGATAAGAGAGATGAACGTGTGTCTCAGAGACTGGTGTGGGAGAAGTGGGCTCTGGTTAGAGAGATGAGTGTGTGTCTCAGAGACTGGTGTGGGAGATGTGGGTTCTGATTAGAGAGATGATTGTGTGTCTCAGAGACTGGTGTGGGAGAAGTGGGTTCTGGTTAGAGAGATGAACGTGTGTCTCAGAGAATGGTGTGGGAGAAGTGGGTTCTGGTTAGAGAGATGAGTGTGTGTCTCAGAGACTGGTGTGGGAGAAGTGGGTTCTGATTAGAGAGATGAGTGTGTGTCTCAGAGACTGGTGTGCGAGAAGTGTCTCTGATTAGAGAGATGAACGTGTGTCTCAGAGACTGGTGTGGGAGAAGTGGGTTCTGATTAGAGAGATGAACGTGTGTCTCAGAGACTGGTGTGGGAGAAGTGGGTTCTGATTAGAGAAATGAACGTGTGTCTCAGAGACTGGTGTGGGAGAAGTGGGTTCTGGTTAGAGAGATGAGTGTGTGTCTCAGAGACTGGTGTGGGAGAAGTGGTTTCTGATTAGAGAGATGAGTGTGTGTCTCAGAGACTGGTGTGGGAGAAGTGGGCTCTGATTAGAGAGATGAACGTGTGTCTCAGAGACTGGTGTGGGAGAAGTGGGTTCTGGTTAGAGAGATGAGTGTGTGTCTCAGAGACTGGTGTGGGAGACGTGGGCTCTGGTTAGAGAGATGAACGTGTGTCTCAGAGACTGGCGTGGGAGAAGTGGGTTCTGGTTAGAGAGATGAGTGTGTGTCTCAGAGACTGGTGTGGGAGACGTGGGCTCTGGTTAGAGAGATGAACGTGTGTCTCAGAGACTGGTGTGGGAGAAGTGGGTTCTGGTTAGAGAGATGAGTGTGTGTCTCAGAGACTGGTGTGGGAGAAGTGTCTCTGATTAGAGAGATGAGTGTGTGTCTCTGAGACTGGTGTGGGAGAAGTGGGCTCTGATTAGAGAGATAAACGTGTGTCTCAGAGACTGGTGTGCGAGAAGTGTCTCTGATTAGAGAGATGAGTGTGTGTCTCAGAGACGGGTGTGGGAGAAGTGTCTCTGATTAGAGAGATGAGTGTGTGTCTCAGAGACTGGTGTGGGAGAAGTGTCTCTGATTAGAGAGATGAACGTGTGTCTCAGAGACTGGTGTGGGAGAAGAGGGTTCTGATTAGAGAGATGAGTGTGTGTCTCAGAGACTGGTGAGGGAGAAGTGGGCTCTGGTTAGAGAAATGAACGTGTGTCTCAGAGACTGGTGTGGGAGAAGTGGGCTCTGGTTAGAGAGATGAACGTGTGTCTCAGAGACTGGTGTGGGAGAAGTGGGCTCTGGTTAGAGAGATGAGTGTGTGTCTCAGAGACTGGTGTGGGAGAAGTGTCTCTAATTAGAGAGATGAGTGTGTGTCTCAGAGACTGGTGTGGGAGAAGTGTCTCTGATTAGAGAGATGAACATGTGTCTCAGAGACTGGTGTGGGAGAAGTTGGCTCTGATTAGAGAGATGAGTGTGTGTCTCAGAGACTGGTGTGGGAGAAGTGGGTTCTGGTTAGAGAGATGAATGTGTGTCTCAGAGACTGATGTGGAAGAAGTGTCTCTGATTAGAGAGATGAACGTGTGTCTCTGAGACTGGTGGGGGAGAAGTGGGTTCTGGTTAGAGAGATGAGTGTGTGTCAGAGACTGGTGTGGGAGACTTGGGCTCTGGTTAGAGAGATGAGTGTGTGTCTCAGAGACTGGTGTGGGAGAAGTGTCTCTGATTAGAGAGATGAACGAGTGTCTCAGAGACTGGTGTGGGAGAAGTGGGTTCTGATTAGAGAGATGAACGTGTGTCTCAGAGACTGGTGTGGGAGAAGTGGGTTCTGATTAGAGAGATGAGTGTGTGTCTCAGAGACTGGTGTGGGAGAAGTGGGTTCTGATAAGAGAGATGAACGTGTGTCTCAGAGACTGGTGTGGGAGAAGTGGGTTCTGATTAGAGAGATGAACGTGTGTCTCAGAGACTGGTGTGGGAGAAGTGGGTTCTGGTTAGAGAGATGAGTGTGTGTCTCAGAGACTGATGTGGGAGAAGTGGGTTCTGATTAGAGAGATGAGTGTGTGTCTCAGAGACTAGTGTGGGAGAAGTGGGCTCTGATTAGAGAGATGAACGTGTGTCTCAGAGACTGGTGTGGGAGAAATGTCTCTGGTTAGAGAGATGAACGTGTGTCTCAGAGACTGGTGTGCGAGAAGTGGGTTCTGATTAGAGAGATGAACGTGTGTCTCAGAGACTGGTGTGGGAGAAGTGGGCTCTGATTAGAGAGATGAGTGTGTGTCTCAGAGACTGGTGTGGGAGAAGTGGGTTCTGATAAGAGAGATGAACGTGTGTCTCAGAGACTGGTGTGGGAGAAGTGGGCTCTGGTTAGAGAGATGAGTGTGTGTCTCAGAGACTGGTGTGGGAGAATTGGTTTCTGATTAGAGAGATGAGTGTGTGTCTCAGAGACTGGTGTGGGAGAAGTGGGTTCTGGTTAGAGAGATGAACGTGTGTCTCAGAGAATGGTGTGGGAGAAGTGGGTTCTGGTTAGAGAGATGAGAGTGTGTTTCAGAGACTGGTGTGGGAGAAGTGGGTTCTGAAGAGAGATGAGTGTGTGTCTCAGTGACTGGTGTGCGAGAAGTGGGTTCTGATTAGAGAGATGAACGTGTGTCTCAGAGACTGGAGTGGGAGAAGTGGGTTCTGGTTAGAGAGATGAGTGTGTGTCTCAGAGACTGGTGTGGGAGAAGTGGGTTCTGATCAGAGAGATGAGTGTGTGTCTCAGAGACTGGTGTGGGAGAAGTGGGCTCTGATTTGAGAGATGAACGTGTGTCTCAGAGACTGGTGTGGGAGAAGTGGGTTCTGGTTAGAGAGATGAGTGTGTGTCTCAGAGACTGGTGTGGGAGACGTGGGCTCTGGTTAGAGAGATGAACGTGTGTCTCAGAGACTGGTGTGGGAGAAGTGGGTTCTGGTTAGAGAGATGAGTGTGTGTCTCAGAGACTGGTGTGGGAGAAGTGTCTCTGATTAGAGAGATGAGTGTGTGTCTCAGAGACTGGTGTGGGAGAAGTGGGCTCTGATTAGACAGATGAACGTGTGTCTCAGAGACTGGTGTGCGAGAAGTGTCTCTGATTAGAGAGATGAGTGTGTGTCTCAGAGACTGGTGGGGGAGAAGTGGGTTCTGGTTAGAGAGATGAGTATGTGTCTCAGAGACTGGTGTGGGAGAAGTGTCTCTGATTAGAGAGATGAACGTGTGTCTCAGAGACTGGTGTGGGAGAAGTGGGTTCTGATTAGAGAGATGAACGTGTGTCTCAGAGACTGGTGTGGGAGAAGTGGGTTCTGATAAGAGAGATGAACTTGTGTCTCAGAGACTGGTGTGGGAGAAGTGGGCTCTGGTTAGAGAGATGAGTGTGTGTCTCAGAGACTGGTGTGGGAGAAGTGGGTTCTGGTTAGAGAGATGAACGTGTGTCTCAGAGAATGGTGTGGGAGAAGTGGGTTCTGGTTAGAGAGATGAGTGTGTGTCTCAGAGACTGGTGTGGGAGAAGTGGGTTCTGATTAGAGAGATGAGTGTGTGTCTCAGAGACTGGTGTGCGAGAAGTGTCTCTGATTAGAGAGATGAACGTGTTTCTCAGAGACTGGTGTGGGAGAAGTGGGTTCTGATTAGAGAAATGAACGTGTGTCTCAGAGACTGGTGTGGGAGAAGTGGGTTCTGGTTAGAGAGATGAGTGTGTGTCTCAGAGACTGGTGTGGGAGAAGTGGTTTCTGATTAGAGAGATGAGTGTGTGTCTCAGAGACTGGTGTGGGAGAAGTGGGCTCTGATTAGAGAGATGAACGTGTGTCTCAGAGACTGGCGTGGGAGAAGTGGGTTCTGGTTAGAGAGATGAGTGTGTGTCTCAGAGACTGGTGTGGGAGACGTGGGCTCTGGTTAGAGAGATGAACGTGTGTCTCAGAGACTGGTGTGGGAGAAGTGTCTCTGATTAGAGAGATGAACGTGTGTCTCAGAGACTGGTGTGGGAGAAGTGGGTTCTGGTTAGAGAGATGAGTGTGTGTCTCAGAGACTGGTGTGGGAGAAGTGTCTCTGATTAGAGAGATGAGTGTGTGTCTCTGAGACTGGTGTGGGAGAAGTGGGCTCTGATTAGAGAGATAAACGTGTGTCTCAGAGACTGGTGTGCGAGAAGTGTCTCTGATTAGAGAGATGAGTGTGTGTCTCAGAGACTGGTGTGGGAGAAGTGTCTCTGATTAGAGAGATGAGTGTGTGTCTCAGAGACTGGTGTGGGAGAAGTGTCTCTGATTAGAGAGATGAACGTGTGTCTCAGAGAATGGTGTGGGAGAAGTGGGTTCTGGTTAGAGAGATGAGTGTGTGTCTCAGAGACTGGTGAGGGAGAAGTGGGCTCTGGTTAGAGAGATGAACGTGTGTCTCAGAGACTGGTGTGGGAGAAGTGGGCTCTGGTTAGAGAGATGAGTGTGTGTCTCAGAGACCGGTGTGGGAGAAGTGTCTCTAATTAGAGAGATGAGTGTGTGTCTCAGAGACTGGTGTGGGAGAAGTGTCTCTGATTAGAGAGATGAACGTGTGTCTCAGAGACTGGTGTGGGAGAATAGGGTTCTGATTAGAGAGATGAGTGTGTGTCTCAGAGACTGGTGAGGGAGAAGTGGGCTCTGGTTAGAGAGATGAACGTGTGTCTCAGAGACTGGTGTGGGAGAAGTGGGCTCTGGTTAGAGAGATGAGTTTGTGTCTCAGAGACCGGTTTGGGAGAAGTGGGTTCTGATTAGAGAGATGAGTGTGTGTCTCAGAGACTGGTGTGGGAGAAGTGTCTCTGGTTAGAGAGATGAGTGTGTGTCTCAGAGACTGGTGTGGGAGAAGTTTCTCTGATTAGAGAGATGAGTGTGTGTCTCAGAGACTGGTGTGGGAGAAGTGTCTCTGATTAGAGATATGAACGTGTGTCTCAGAGACTGGTGTGGGAGAAGTGGGTTCTGATTAGAGAGATGAACGTGTGTCTCAGAGACTGGTGTGGGAGAAGTGGGTTCTGGTTAGAGAGATGAACGTGTGTCTCAGAGACTGGTGTGCGCGAAGTGGGTTATGATTAGAGAGATGCACGTGTGTCTCAGAGACTGGTGTGGGAGAAGTGGGTTCTGATAAGAGAGATGAACGTGTGTCTCAGAGACTGGCTTGGGAGAAGTGGGCTCTGGTTAGAGAGATGAACGTGTGTCTCAGAGAATGGTGTGGGAGAAGTGGGTTCTGGTTAGAGAGATGAGTGTGTGTCTCAGAGACTGGTGTGGGAGAAGTGGGCTCTGATTAGAGAGATAAACGTGTGTCTCAGAGACTGGTGTGCGAGAAGTGTCTCTGATTAGAGAGATGAGTGTGTGTCTCAGAGACTGGTGTGGGAGAAGTGTCTCTGATTAGAGAGATGAGTGTGTGTCTCAGAGACTGGTGTGGGAGAAGTGTCTCTGATTAGAGAGATGAGTGTGTGTCTCAGAGACTGGTGTGGGAGAAGAGGGTTCTGATTAGAGAGATGATTGTGTGTCTCAGAGACTGGTGAGGGAGAAGTGGGCTCTGGTTAGAGAGATGAACGTGTGTCTCAGAGACTGGTGTGGGAGAAGTGGGCTCTGGTTAGAGAGATGAGTGTGTGTCTCAGAGACCGGTGTGGGAGAAGTGGGTTCTGATTAGAGAGATGAGTGTGTGTCTCAGAGACTGGTGTGGGAGAAGTGGGTTCTGATTAGAGAGATGAGTGTGTGTCTCAGAGACTGGTGTGGGAGAAGTGTCTCTGGTTAGAGAGATGAGTGTGTGTCTCAGAGACTGGTGTGGGAGAAGTTTCTCTGATTAGAGAGATGAGTGTGTGTCTCAGAGACTGGTGTGGGAGAAGTGGGTTCTGATTAGAGTGATGAACGTGTGTCTCAGAGACTGGTGTGGGAGAAGTGGGTTCTGCTGAGAGGGATGAGTGAGTGTCTCAGAGACTGGTGTGGGAGAAGTGGGTTCTGATTAGAGAGATGAATGTGTGTCTCAGAGACTGGTGTGGGAGAAGTGGGTTCTGATTAGAGAGATGAATGTGTGTCTCAGAGACTGGTGTGGGAGAAGTGTCTCTGATTAGAGATATGAACGTGTGTCTCAGAGACTGGTGTGGGAGAAGTGGGTTCTGATTAGAGAGATGAACGTGTGTCTCAGAGACTGGTGTGGGAGAAGTGGGTTCTGGTTAGAGAGATGAACGTGTGTCTCAGAGACTGGTGTGCGCGAAGTGGGATATGATTAGAGAGATGCACGTGTGTCTCAGAGACTGGTGTGGGAGAAGTGGGTTCTGATAAGAGAGATGAACGTGTGTCTCAGAGACTGGCGTGGGAGAAGTGGGCTCTGGTTAGAGAGATGAACGTGTGTCTCAGAGACTGATGTGGGAGAAGTGGGTTCTGACTAGAGAGATGAGTGTGTGTCTCAGAGACTGCTGTGGGAGAAGTGGGCTCGGATTAGAGAGATGAGTGTGTGTCTCAGAGACTGGTGTGGGAGAAGTGGGTTCTGGTTAGAGAGATGAACGTGTGTCTCAGAGAATGGTGTGGGAGAAGTGGGTTCTGGTTAGAGAGATGAGTGTGTGTCTCAGAGACTGGTGTGGGAGAAGTGGGTTCTGATTAGAGAGATGAGTGTGTGTCTCAGAGACTGGTGTGCGAGAAGTGGGTTCTGATTAGAGAGATGAACGTGTGTCTCAGAGACTGGTGTGGGAGAAGTGGGTTCTGATTAGAGAGATGAACGTGTGTCTCAGAGACTGGTGTGGGAGAATTGGGTTCTGATTAGAGAAATGAACGTGTGTCTCAGAGACTGGTGTGGGAGAAGTGGGTTCTGGTTAGAGAGATGAGTGTGTGTCTCAGAGACTGGTGTGGGAGAAGTGGTTTCTGATTAGAGAGATGAGTGTGTGTCTCAGAGTCTGGTGTGGGAGAAGTGGGCTCTGATTAGAGAGATGAACGTGTGTCTCAGAGACTGGTGTGGGAGAAGTGGGTTCTGGTTAGAGAGATGAGTGTGTGCCTCAGAGACTGGTGTGGGAGAAGTGTATCTGATTAGAGAGATGAGTGTGTGTCTCAGAGACTGGTGTGGGAGAAGTGGGCTCTGATTAGAGAGATGAACGTGTGTCTCAGACACTGGTGTGGGAGAAGTGGGTTCTGGTTAGAGAGATGAGTGTGTGCCTCAGAGACTGGTGTGGGAGAAGTGTATCTGATTAGAGAGATGAGTGTGTGTCTCAGAGACTGGTGTGGGAGAAGTGGGCTCTGATTAGAGAGATGAGTGTGTGTCTCAGAGACTGGTGTGGGAGAAGTGGTTTCTGATTAGAGAGATGAGTGTGTGTCTCAGAGTCTGGTGTGGGAGAAGTGGGCTCTGATTAGAGAGATGAACGTGTGTCTCAGAGACTGGTGTGGGAGAAGTGGGTTCTGGTTAGAGAGATGAGTGTGTGCCTCAGAGACTGGTGTGGGAGAAGTGTATCTGATTAGAGAGATGAGTGTGTGTCTCAGAGAGTGGTGTGGGAGAAGTGGGTTCTGATTAGAGAGATGAGTGTGTGTCTCAGAGACTGGTGTGGGAGAAGTGGGTTCTGATTAGAGAGATGAATGTGTGTCTCAGAGACTGGTGTGGGAGAAGTGGGCTCTGGTTAGAGAGATGAGTGTGTGTCTCAGAGACTGGTGTGGGAGAAGTGGGCTCTGGTTAGAGAGATGAGTGTGTGTCTCAGAGACTGGTGTGGGAGAAGTGGGTTCTGATTAGAGAGATGAACGTGTGTCTCAGAGACTGGTGTGGGAGAAGTAGGCTCTGGTTAGAGAGATGAACGTGTGTCTCAGAGACTGGTGTGGGAGAAGTGGGCTCTGGATAGAGAGATGAGTGTGTGTCTCAGAGACTGGAGTGGGAGAAGTGGGTTCTGATTAGAGAGATGAACGTGTGTCTCAGAGACTGGTGTGGGAGAAGTGGGTTCTGATTAGAGAGATGAGTGTGTGTCTCAGAGACTGTTGTGGGAGAAGTGGGTTCTGGTTAGAGAGATGAACGTGTGTCTCAGAGACTGGTGTGGGAGAAGTGGGTTCTGGTTAGAGAGATGAGTGTGTGTCTCAGAGACTGGTGTGGGAGAAGTGGGTTCTGATTAGAGAGATGAACGTGTGTCTCAGAGACTGGTGTGGGAGAAGTGGGTTCTGATTAGAGAGATGAACGTGTGTCTCAGAGACTGGTGTGGGAGAAGTGCTCTCTGATTAGAGAGATTAACGTGTGTCTCAGAGACTGGTGTGCGAGAAGTGTCTATGATTAGAGAGATGAGTGTGTGTCTCAGAGACTGGTGTGGGAGAAGTGGGCTCTGATTAGAGAGATGAGTGTGTGTCTCAGAGACTGGTGTGGGAGAAGTGTCTCTGTTTAGAGAGATGAGTGTGTGTCTCAGAGACTGGTGTGGGAGAAGTGGGTTCTGATTAGAGAGATGAACGTGTGTCTCAGAGACTGGTGTGCGAGAAGTGTCTCTGATTAGAGAGATGAGTGTGTGTCTCAGAGACTGGTGTGGGAGAAGTGTCTCTGATTAGAGAGATGAGTGTGTGTCTCAGAGACTGGTGTGGGAGAAGTGGCTCTGGTTAGAGAGATGAGTGTGTGTCTCAGAGACCGGTGTGGGAGAAGTGGGTTCTGATTAGAGAGATGAGTGTGTGTCTCAGAGACTGGTGTGAGAGAATAGGGTTCTGATTAGAGAGATGAGTGTGTGTCTCAGAGACTGGTGTGGGAGAAGTGTCTCTAATTAGAGAGATGAGTGTGTGTCTCAGAGACTGGTGAGGGAGAAGTGGGCTCTGGTTAGAGAGATGAACGTGTGTCTCAGAGACTGGTGTGGGAGAAGTGGGCTCTGGTTAGAGAGATGAGTTTGTGTCTCAGAGACCGGTTTGGGAGAAGTGGGTTCTGATTAGAGAGATGAGTGTGTGTCTCAGAGACTGGTGTGGGAGAAGTGTCTCTGGTTAGAGAGATGAGTGTGTGTCTCAGAGACTGGTGTGGGAGAAGTTTCTCTGATTAGAGAGATGAGTGTGTGTCTCAGAGACTGGTGTGGGAGAAGTGGGTTCTGATTAGAGTGATGAACGTGTGTCTCAGAGACTGGTGTGGGAGAAGTGGGTTCTGATTAGAGAGATGAATGTGTGTCTCAGAGACTGGTGTGGGAGAAGTGGGTTCTGATTAGAAAGATGAATGTGTGTCTCAGAGACTGGTGTGGGAGAAGTGTCTCTGATTAGAGATATGAACGTGTGTCTCAGAGACTGGTGTGGGAGAAGTGGGTTCTGATTAGAGAGATGAACGTGTGTCTCAGAGACTGGTGTGGGAGAAGTGGGTTCTGGTTAGAGAGATGAACGTGTGTCTCAGAGACTGGTGTGCGCGAAGTGGGTTATGATTAGAGAGATGCACGTGTGTCTCAGAGACTGGTGTGGGAGAAGTGGGTTCTGATAAGAGAGATGAACGTGTGTCTCAGAGACTGGCGTGGGAGAAGTGGGCTCTGGTTAGAGAGATGAACGTGTGTCTCAGAGACTGATGTGGGAGAAGTGGGTTCTGACTAGACAGATGAGTGTGTGTCTCAGAGACTGCTGTGGGAGAAGTGGGCTCGGATTAGAGAGATGAGTGTGTGTCTCAGAGACTGGTGTGGGAGACGTGGGTTCTGGTTAGAGAGATGAACGTGTGTCTCAGAGACTGGTGTGGGAGAAGTGGGTTCTGGTTAGAGAGATGAACGTGTGTCTCAGAGAATGGTGTGGGAGAAGTGGGTTCTGGTTAGAGAGATGAGTGTGTGTCTCAGAGACTGGTGTGGGAGAAGTGGGTTCTGATTAGAGAGATGAGTGTGTGTCTCAGAGACTGGTGTGCGAGAAGTGGGTTCTGATTAGAGAGATGAACGTGTGTCTCAGAGACTGGTGTGGGAGAAGTGGGTTCTGATTAGAGAGATGAACGTGTGTCTCAGAGACTGGTGTGGGAGAATTGGGTTCTGATTAGAGAAATGAACGTGTGTCTCAGAGACTGGTGTGGGAGAAGTGGGTTCTGGTTAGAGAGATGAGTGTGTGTCTCAGAGACTGGTGTGGGAGAAGTGGTTTCTGATTAGAGTGATGAGTGTGTGTCTCAGAGACTGGTGTGGGAGAAGTGGGCTCTGATTAGAGAGATGAACGTGTGTCTCAGAGACTGGTGTGGGAGAAGTGGGTTCTGGTTAGAGAGATGAGTGTGTGTCTCAGAGACTGGTGTGGGAGAAGTGTCTCTGGTTAGAGAGATGAGTGTGTGTCTCAGAGACTGGTGTGGGAGAAGTTTCTCTGATTAGAGAGATGAGTGTGTGTCTCAGAGACTGGTGTGGGAGAAGTGGGTTCTGGTTAGAGGGATGAGTGAGTGTCTCAGAGACTGGTGTGGGAGAAGTGGGTTCTGATTAGAGACATGAATGTGTGTCTCAGAGACTGGTGTGGGAGAAGTGGGTTCTGATTAGAGAGATGAATGTGTGTCTCAGAGACTGGTGTGGGAGAAGTGTCTCTGATTAGAGATATGAACGTGTGTCTCAGAGACTGGTGTGGGAGAAGTGGGTTCTGATTAGAGAGATGAACGTGTGTCTCAGAGACTGGTGTGGGAGAAGTGGGTTCTGGTTAGAGAGATGAACGTGTGTCTCAGAGACTGGTGTGCGCGAAGTGGGTTATGATTAGAGAGATGCACGTGTGTCTCAGAGACTGGTGTGGGAGAAGTGGGTTCTGATAAGAGAGATGAACGTGTGTCTCAGAGACTGGCGTGGGAGAAGTGGGCTCTGGTTAGAGAGATGAACGTGTGTCTCAGAGACTGATGTGGGAGAAGTGGGTTCTGGTTAGAGAGATGAAAGTGTGTCTCAGAGAATGGTGTGGGAGAAGTGGGTTCTGGTTAGAGAGATGAGTGTGTGTCTCAGAGACTGGTGTGGGAGAAGTGGGCTCTGATTAGAGAGATAAACGTGTGTCTCAGAGACTGGTGTGCGAGAAGTGTCTCTGATTAGAGAGATGAGTGTGTGTCTCAGAGACTGGTGTGGGAGAAGTGTCTCTGATTAGAGAGATGAGTGTGTGTCTCAGAGACTGGTGTGGGAGAAGAGGGTTCTGATTAGAGAGATGATTGTGTGTCTCAGAGACTGGTGAGGGAGAAGTGGGCTCTGGTTGGAGAGATGAACGTGTGTCTCAGAGACTGGTGTGGGAGAAGTGGGCTCTGGTTAGAGAGATGAGTGTGTGTCTCAGAGACCGGTGTGGGAGAAGTGGGTTCTGATTAGAGAGATGAGTGTGTGTCTCAGAGACTGGTGTGGGAGAAGTGTCTCTAATTAGAGAGATGAGTGTGTGTCTCAGAGACTGGTGAGGGAGAAGTGGGTTCTGATTAGAGAGATGAGTGTGTGTCTCAGAGACTGGTGAGGGAGAAGTGGGTTCTGATTAGAGAGATGAACGTGTGTCTCAGAGACTGGTGTGGGAGAAGTGGGCTCTGGTTAGAGAGATGAATGTGTGTCTCAGAGACTGGTGAGGGAGAAGTGGGCTCTGGTTAGAGAGATGAACGTGTGTCTCAGAGACTGTTGTGGGAGAAGTGGGCTCTGGTTAGAGAGATGAGTTTGTGTCTCAGAGACCGGTTTGGGAGAAGTGGGTTCTGATTAGAGAGATGAGTGTGTGTCTCAGAGACTGGTGTGGGAGAAGTGTCTCTGGTTAGAGAGATGAGTGTGTGTCTCAGAGACTGGTGTGGGAGAAGTTTCTCTGATTAGAGAGATGAGTGTGTGTCTCAGAGACTGGTGTGGGAGAAGTGGGTTCTGATTAGAGTGATGAACGTGTGTCTCAGAGACTGGTGTGGGAGAAGTGGGTTCTGCTTAGAGGGATGAGTGAGTGTCTCAGAGACTGGTGTGGGAGAAGTGGGTTCTGATTAGAGAGATGAATGTGTGTCTCAGAGACTGGTGTGGGAGAAGTGTCTCTGATTAGAGATATGAACGTGTGTCTCAGAGACTGTTGTGGGAGAAGTGTCTCTGATTAGAGAGATGAATGTGTGTCTCAGAGACTGGTGTGGGAGAAGTGGGTTCTGATTAGAGAGATGAACGTGTGTCTCAGAGACTGGTGTGGGAGAAGTGGGTTCTGGTTAGAGAGATGAACGTGTGTCTCAGAGACTGGTGTGCGCGAAGTGGGTTATGATTAGAGAGATGCACGTGTGTCTCAGAGACTGGTGTGGGAGAAGTGGGTTCTGATAAGAGAGATGAACGTGTGTCTCAGAGACTGGCGTGGGAGAAGTGGGCTCTGGTTAGAGAGATGAACGTGTGTCTCAGAGACTGATGTGGGAGAAGTGGGTTCTGACTAGAGAGATGAGTGTGTGTCTCAGAGACTGCTGTGGGAGAAGTGGGCTCGGATTAGAGAGATGAGTGTGTGTCTCAGAGACTGGTGTGGGAGAAGTGTCTCTGGTTAGAGAGATGAACGTGTGTCTCAGAGACTGGTGTGGGAGAAGTGGGTTCTGATTAGAGAGATGAACGTGTGTCTCAGAGACTGGTGTGGGAGAAGTGGGTTCTGGTTAGAGAGATGAACGTGTGTCTCAGAGACTGGTGTGGGAGAAGTGGGTTCTGGTTAGAGAGATGAACGTGTGTCTCAGAGAATGGTGTGTGAGAAGTGGGTTCTGGTTAGAGAGATGAGTGTGTGTCTCAGAGACTGGTGTGGGAGAAGTGGGTTCTGATTAGAGAGATGAGTGTGTGTCTCAGAGACTGGTGTGCGAGAAGTGGGTTCTGATTAGAGAGATGAACGTGTGTCTCAGAGACTGGTGTGGGAGAAGTGGGTTCTGATTAGAGAGATGAACGTGTGTCTCAGAGACTGGTGTGGGAGAATTGGGTTCTGATTAGAGAAATGAACCTGTGTCTCAGAGACTGGTGTGGGAGAAGTGGGTTCTGGTTAGAGAGATGAGTGTGTGTCTCAGAGACTGGTGTGGGAGAAGTGGTTTCTGATTAGAGAGATGAGTGTGTGTCTCAGAGTCTGGTGTGGGAGAAGTGGGCTCTGATTAGAGAGATGAACGTGTGTCTCAGAGACTGGTGTGGGAGAAGTGGGTTCTGGTTAGAGAGATGAGTGTGTGCCTCAGAGACTGGTGTGGGAGAAGTGTATCTGATTAGAGAGATGAGTGTGTGTCTCAGAGACTGGTGTGGGAGAAGTGGGCTCTGATTAGAGAGATGAACGTGTGTCTCAGACTGGTGTGGGAGAAGTGTCTCTGATTAGAGAGATGAGTGTGTGTCTCAGAGACTGGTGTGGGAGAAGTGGGCTCTGATTAGAGAGATGAACGTGTGTCTCAGAGACTGGTGTGGGAGAAGTGGGCTCTGGATAGAGAGATGAGTGTGTGTCTCAGAGACTGGAGTGGGAGAAGTGGGTTCTGATTAGAGAGATGAGTGTGTGTCTCAGAGACTGGAGTGGGAGAAGTGGGTTCTGATTAGAGAGATGAACGTGTGTCTCAGAGACTGGTGTGGGAGAAGTGTCTCTGATTAGAGAGATGAGTGTGTGTCTCAGAGACTGGTGTGGGAGAAGTGGGTTCTGATTAGAGAGATGAGTGTGTGTCTCAGAGACTGTTGTGGGAGAAGTGGGTTCTGGTTAGAGAGATGAACGTGTGTCTCAGAGACTGGTGTGGGAGAAGTGGGTTCTGGTTAGAGAGATGAGTGTGTGTCTCAGAGACTGGTGTGGGAGAAGTGGGTTCTGATTAGAGAGATGAACGTGTGTCTCAGAGACTGGCGTGGGAGAAGTGGGCTCTGGTTAGAGAGATGAACGTGTGTCTCAGAGACTGATGTGGGAGAAGTGGGTTCTGACTAGAGAGATGAGTGTGTGTCTCAGAGACTGCTGTGGGAGAAGTGGGCTCGGATTAGAGAGATGAGTGTGTGTCTCAGAGACTGGTGTGGGAGAAGTGTCTCTGGTTAGAGAGATGAACGTGTGTCTCAGAGACTGGTGTGGGAGAAGTGGGTTCTGATTAGAGAGATGAACGTGTGTCTCAGAGACTGGTGTGGGAGAAGTGGGTTCTGGTTAGAGAGATGAACGTGTGTCTCAGAGACTGGTGTGGGAGAAGTGGGTTCTGGTTAGAGAGATGAACGTGTGTCTCAGAGAATGGTGTGTGAGAAGTGGGTTCTGGTTAGAGAGATGAGTGTGTGTCTCAGAGACTGGTGTGGGAGAAGTGGGTTCTGATTAGAGAGATGAGTGTGTGTCTCAGAGACTGGTGTGCGAGAAGTGGGTTCTGATTAGAGAGATGAACGTGTGTCTCAGAGACTGGTGTGGGAGAAGTGGGTTCTGATTAGAGAGATGAACGTGTGTCTCAGAGACTGGTGTGGGAGAATTGGGTTCTGATTAGAGAAATGAACGTGTGTCTCAGAGACTGGTGTGGGAGAAGTGGGTTCTGGTTAGAGAGATGAGTGTGTGTCTCAGAGACTGGTGTGGGAGAAGTGGTTTCTGATTAGAGAGATGAGTGTGTGTCTCAGAGTCTGGTGTGGGAGAAGTGGGCTCTGATTAGAGAGATGAACGTGTGTCTCAGAGACTGGTGTGGGAGAAGTGGGTTCTGGTTAGAGAGATGAGTGTGTGCCTCAGAGACTGGTGTGGGAGAAGTGTATCTGATTAGAGAGATGAGTGTGTGTCTCAGAGACTGGTGTGGGAGAAGTGGGCTCTGATTAGAGAGATGAACGTGTGTCTCAGACACTGGTGTGGGAGAAGTGGGTTCTGGTTAGAGGGATGAGTGTGTGTCACAGAGACTGGTGTGGGAGAAGTGGGTTCTGATTAGAGAGATGAATGTGTGTCTCAGAGACTGGTGTGGGAGAAGTGGGTTCTGATTAGAGAGATGAACGTGTGTCTCAGAGACTGGTGTGGGAGAAGTGGGCTCTGGTTAGAGAGATGAACGTGTGTCTCAGAGACTGGTGTGGGAGAAGTGGGCTCTGGATAGAGAGATGAGTGTGTGTCTCAGAGACTGGAGTGGGAGAAGTGGGTTCTGATTAGAGAGATGAACGTGTGTCTCAGAGACTGGTGTGGGAGAAGTGTCTCTGATTAGAGAGATGAGTGTGTGTCTCAGAGACTGGTGTGGGAGAAGTGGGTTCTGATTAGAGAGATGAGTGTGTGTCTCAGAGACTGTTGTGGGAGAAGTGGGTTCTGGTTAGAGAGATGAACGTGTGTCTCAGAGACTGGTGTGGGAGAAGTGGGTTCTGGTTAGAGAGATGAGTGTGTGTCTCAGAGACTGGTGTGGGAGAAGTGGGTTCTGATTAGAGAGATGAACGTGTGTCTCAGAGACTGGTGTGGGAGAAGTGGGTTCTGATTAGAGAGATGAACGTGTGTCTCAGAGACTGGTGTGGGAGAAGTGCTCTCTGATTAGAGAGATTAACGTGTGTCTCAGAGACTGGTGTGCGAGAAGTGTCTCTGATTAGAGAGATGAGTGTGTGTCTCAGAGACTGGTGTGGGAGAAGTGGGCTCTGATTAGAGAGATGAGTGTGTGTCTCAGAGACTGGTGTGGGAGAAGTGTCTCTGTTTAGAGAGATGAGTGTGTGTCTCAGAGACTGGTGTGGGAGAAGTGGGTTCTGATTAGAGAGATGAACGTGTGTCTCAGAGACTGGTGTGGGAGGAGTGGATTCTGATTAGAGAGATGAACGTGTGTCTCAGAGACCGGTGTGGGAGAAGTGGGTTCTGATTAGAGAGATGAGTGTGTGTCTCAGAGACTGGTGTGGGAGAAGTGTCTCTAATTAGAGAGATGAGTGTGTGTCTCAGAGACTGGTGAGGGAGAAGTGGGCTCTGGTTAGAGAGATGAACGTGTGTCTCAGAGACTGGTGTGGGAGAAGTGGGCTCTGGTTAGAGAGATGAGTTTGTGTCTCAGAGACCGGTTTGGAAGAAGTGGGTTCTGATTAGAGAGATGAGTGTGTGTCTCAGAGACTGGTGTGGGAGAAGTGTCTCTGGTTAGAGAGATGAGTGTGTGTCTCAGAGACTGGTGTGGGAGAAGTTTCTCTGATTAGAGAGATGAGTGTGTGTCTCAGAGACTGGTGTGGGAGAAGTGGGTTCTGATTAGAGTGATGAACGTGTGTCTCAGAGACAGGTGTGGGAGAAGTGGGTTCTGCTTAGAGGGATGAGTGAGTGTCTCAGAGACTGGTGTGGGAGAAGTGGGTTCTGATTAGAGAGGTGAATGTGTGTCTCAGAGACTGGTGTGGGAGAAGTGGGTTCTGATTAGAGAGATGAATGTGTGTCTCAGAGACTGGTGTGGGAGAAGTGTCTCTGATTAGAGATATGAACGTGTGTCTCAGAGACTGGTGTGGGAGAAGTGGGTTCTGATTAGAGAGATGAACGTGTGTCTCAGAGACTGGTGTGGGAGAAGTGGGTTCTGGTTAGAGAGATGAACGTGTGTCTCAGAGACTGGTGTGCGCGAAGTGGGTTATGATTAGAGAGATGCACGTGTGTCTCAGAGACTGGTGTGGGAGAAGTGGGTTCTGATAAGAGAGATGAACGTGTGTCTCAGAGACTGGCGTGGGAGAAGTGGGCTCTGGTTAGAGAGATGAACGTGTGTCTCAGAGACTGATGTGGGAGAAGTGGGTTCTGACTAGAGAGATGAGTGTGTGTCTCAGAGACTGCTGTGGGAGAAGTGGGCTCGGATTAGAGAGATGAGTGTGTGTCTCAGAGACTGGTGTGGGAGAAGTGGGTTCTGGTTAGAGAGATGAACGTGTGTCTCAGAGAATGGTGTGGGAGAAGTGGGTTCTGGTTAGAGAGATGAGTGTGTGTCTCAGAGACTGGTGTGGGAGAAGTGGGTTCTGATTAGAGAGATGAGTGTGTGTCTCAGAGACTGGTGTGCGAGAAGTGGGTTCTGATTAGAGAGATGAACGTGTGTCTCAGAGACTGGTGTGGGAGAAGTGGGTTCTGATTAGAGAGATGAACGTGTGTCTCAGAGACTGGTGTGGGAGAATTGGGTTCTGATTAGAGAAATGAACGTGTGTCTCAGAGACTGGTGTGGGAGAAGTGGGTTCTGGTTAGAGAGATGAGTGTGTGTCTCAGAGACTGGTGTGGGAGAAGTGGGCTCTGATTAGAGAGATGAACGTGTGTCTCAGAGACTGGTGTGGGAGAAGTGGGTTCTGGTTAGAGAGATGAGTGTGTGCCTCAGAGACTGGTGTGGGAGAAGTGTATCTGATTAGAGAGATGAGTGTGTGTCTCAGAGACTGGTGTGGGAGAAGTGGGCTCTGATTAGAGAGATGAACGTGTGTCTCAGACACTGGTGTGGGAGAAGTGTCTCTAATTAGAGAGATGAGTGTGTGTCTCAGAGACTGGTGTGGGAGAAGTGGGTTCTGGTTAGTGGGATGAGTGTGTGTCTCAGAGACTGGTGTGGGAGAAGTGGGTTCTGATTAGAGAGATGAACGTGTGTCTCAGAGACTGGTGTGGGAGAAGTGGGCTCTGGTTAGAGAGATGAACGTTCGTCTCAGAGACTGGTGTGGGAGAAGTGGGCTCTGGATAGAGAGATGAGTGTGTGTCTCAGAGACTGGAGTGGGAGAAGTGGGTTCTGATCAGAGAGATGAGTGTGTGTCTCAGAGACTGGTGTGCGAGAAGTGTCTCTGATTAGAGAGATGAGTGTGTGTCTCAGAGACTGGTGTGGGAGAAGTGGGTTCTGATTAGAGAGATGAACGTGTGTCTCAGAGACTGGTGTGGGAGGAGTGGATTCTGATTAGAGAGATGAACGTGTGTCTCAGAGACTGGTGTGGGAGAAGTGGGTTCTGATTAGAGAGATGAACGTGTGTCTCAGAGACTGGTGTGGGAGAAGTGGGCTCTGGTTAGAGAGATGAACGTGTGTCTCAGAGACTGGTGTGGGAGAAGTGGGCTCTGGATAGAGAGATGAGTGTGTGTCTCAGAGACTGGAGTGGGAGAAGTGGGTTCTGATTAGAGAGATGAACGTGTGTCTCAGAGACTGGTGTGGGAGAAGTGTCTCTGATTAGAGAGATGAGTGTGTGTCTCAGAGACTGGTGTGGGAGAAGTGTCTCTAATTAGAGAGATGAGTGTGTGTCTCAAAGACTGGTGTGGGAGAAGTGTCTCTGGTTAGAGAGATGAGTGTGTTTCTCAGAGACTGGTATGGGAGAAGTGTCTCTGATTAGAGAGATGAGTATGTGTCTCAGAGACTGGTGTGGGAGAAGTGTGTTCTGATTAGAGAGATGAACGTGTGTCTCAGAGACTGGTGTGGGAGAAGTGGGTTCTGATAAGAGAGATGAACGTGTGTCTCAGAGACTGGTGTGGGAGAAGTGGGCTATGGTTAGAGAGATGAACGTGTGCCTCAGAGACTGTTGTGGGAGAAGTGTCTCTGATTAGAGAGATGAGTGTGTGTCTCAGAGACTGGTGTGGGAGAAGTGGGCTCTGATTAGAGAGATGAGTGTGTGTCTCAGAGACTGGTGTGGGAGAAGTGGGCTCTGATTAGAGAGATGAACGTGTGTCTCAGAGACTGGTGTGGGAGAAGTGGGTTCTGAGAAGAGAGATGAACGTGTGTCTCAGAGACTGGCGTGGGAGAAGTGGGCTCTGGTTAGAGAGATGAACGTGTGTCTCAGAGACTGGTGTGTGAGAAGTGGGTTCTGGTTAGAGGGATGAGTGTTTGTCTCAGAGACTGGTGTGGGAGAAGTGGGTTCTGATTAGAGAGATGAATGTGTGTCTCAGAGACTGGTGTGGGAGAAGTGTCTCTGATTAGATAGATGAACGTGTGTCTCAGAGACTGGTGTGGGAGAAGTGGGTTCTGATTAGAGAGATGAACGTGTGTCTCAGAGACTGGTGTTTGAGAAGTGGGTTCTGATTAGAGAGATGAACGTGTGTCTCAGAGACTGGTGTGGGAGAAGTGGGCTCTGGTTAGAGAGATGAACGTGTGTCTCAGAGACTGGTGTGGGAGAAGTGGGTTCTGGTTAGAGAGATGAACGTGTGTCTCAGAGACTGGTGTGCGCGAAGTGGGTTCTGATTAGAGAGATGAACGTGTGTCTCAGAGACTGGTGTGGGAGACTTGGGCTCTGGTTACAGAGATGAACGAGTGTCTCAGAGACTGGTGTGGGAGAAGTGGTTTCTGGTTAGAGAGATGAGTGTGTGTCTCAGAGACTGGTGTGGGAGAAGTGTCTCTGATTAGAGAGATGAGTGTGTGTCTCAGAGACTGGTGTGGGAGAAGTGGGTTCTGATTAGAGAGATGACTGAGTGTCTCAGAGACTGGTGTGGGAGAAGTGGGTTCTGGTTAGAGAGATGAACGTGTGTCTCAGAGAGTGGTATGGGAGAAGTGGGTTCTGGTTAGAGAGATGAGTGTGTGTCTCAGAGACTGGTGTGGGAGAAGTGTCTCTAATTAGAGAGATGAGTGTGTGTCTCAGAGACTGGAGTGGGAAAAGTGGGCTCTGATTAGAGAGATGAACGTGTGTCTCAGAGACTGGTGTGGGAGAAGTGTCTCTGATTAGAGAGATGAGTGTGTGTCTCAGAGACTGGTGTGGGAGAAGTGGGTTCTGGTTAGAGAGATGAGTGTGTGTCTCAGAGACTGGTGTGGGAGACGTGGGCTCTGGATAGAGAGATGAACGTGTGTCTCAGAGACTGGTGTGGGAGAAGTGGGTTCTGGTTAGAGAGATGAACGTGTGTCTCAGAGACTGGTGTGCGCGAAGTCTGTTCTGATTAGAGAGATGAACGTGTGTCTCAGAGACTGGTGTGGGAGAAGTGGGTTCTGATTAGAGAGATGAGTGTGTGTCTCAGAGACTGGTGTGGGAGAAGTGGGTTCTGGTTAGAGAGATGAGTGTGTGTCTCTGAGACTGATGTGGGAGAAGTGGGTTCTGATTAGAGAGATGAGTGTGTGTCTCAGAGACTGGTGTGGGAGAAGTGGGATCTGATTAGAGAGATGAACGTGTGTCTCAGAGACTGGTGTGGGAGAAATGTCTCTGGTTAGAGAGATGAGTGTGTGTCTCAGAGACTGGTGTGGGAGAAGTGGGTTCTGATTAGAGAGATGAGTGTGTGTCTCAGAGACTGGTGTGTGAGAAGTGTCTCTGATTAGAGAGATGAGTGTGTGTCTCAGAGACTGATGTGGGAGAAGTGGGTTCTGATTAGAGAGATGAGTGTGTGTCTCAGAGACTGGTGTGGGAGAAGTGGGCTCTGGTTAGAGAGATGAACGTGTGTCTCAGAGACTGGTGTGGGAGAAGTGTCTCTGATTAGAGAGATGAGTGTGTGTCTCAGAGTCTGGTGTGCGAGAAGTGGGTTCTGATTAGAGAGATGAACGTGTGTCTCAGAGACTGGTGTGGGAGAAGTGGGCTCTGATTAGAGAGATGAACGTGTGTCTCAGAGACTGGTGTGGGAGAAGTGTGTTCTGGTTAGAGAGATGAGTGTGTGTCTCAGAGACTGGTGTGGGAGACGTGGGCTCTGGTTAGAGAGATGAACGTGTGTCTAGAGACTGGTGTGGGAGAAGTGGGTTCTGGTTAGAGAGATGAGTGTGTGTCTCAGAGAATGGTGTGGGAGAAGTGTCTCTGATTAGAGAGATGAGTGTGTGTCTCAGAGACTGGTGTGGGAGAAGTGGGTTCTGATTAGAGAGATGAACGTGTGTCTCAGAGACTGGTGTGGGAGAAGTGGGTTCTGATTAGAGAGATGAACGAAAGTCTCAGAGACTGGTGTGGGAGAAGTGGGCTCTGGTTAGAGAGATGAACGTGTGTCTCAGAGACTGGAGTGGAAGAAGTGGGCTCTGGTTAGAGAGATGAGTGTGTGTCTCAGAGACTGGTGTGGGAGAAGTGGGCTCTGATTAGAGAGATGAACGTGTGTCTCAGAGACTGGTGTGGGAGAAGTGTCTCTGATTAGAGAGATGAACGTGTGTCTCAGAGACTGGTGTGGGAGAAGTGGGCTCTGATTAGAGAGATAAACGTGTGTCTCAGAGACTGGTGTGGGAGAAGTGGGTTCTGATAAGAGAGATGAACGTGTGTCTCAGAGACTGGTGTGGGAGAAGTGGGCTCTGGTTAGAGAGATGAACGTGTGTCTCAGAGACTGGTGTGGGAGAAGTGTCTCTGATTAGAGAGATGAGTGTGTGTCTCAGAGACTGGTGTGGGAGAAGTGGGTTCTGATTAGAGAGATGAACGTGTGTCTCAGAGACTGGTGTGGTGAAGTGGGTTCTGAGAAGAGAGATGAACGTGTGTCTCAGAGACTGGCGTGGGAGAAGTGGGCTCTGGTTAGAGAGATGAACGTGTGTCTCAGAGACTGGTGTGGGAGAAGTGGGTTCTGGTTAGAGGGATGAGTGTGTGTCTCAGAGACTGGTGTGGGAGAAGTGGGTTCTGATTAGAGAGATGAATGTGTGTCTCAGAGACTGGTGTGGGAGAAGTGGGTTCTGATTAGATAGATGAACGTCTGTCTCAGAGACTGGTGTGGGAGAAGTGGGTTCTGATTAGAGAGATGAGTGTGTGTCTCAGAGACTGGTGTGTGAGAAGTGGGTTCTGATTAGAGAGATGAACGTGTGTCTCAGAGACTGGTGTGGGAGAAGTGGGCTCTGGTTAGAGAGATGAACGTGTGTCTCAGAGACTGGTGTGGGAGAAGTGGGTTCTGGTTAGAGAGATGAACGTGTGTCTCAGAGACTGGTGTGCGCGAAGTGGGTTCTGATTAGAGAGATGAACGTGTGTCTCAGAGACTGGTGTGGGAGACTTGGGCTCTGGTTACAGAGATGAACGTGTGTCTCGGAGACTGGTGTGGGAGAAGTGGTTTCTGGTTAGAGAGATGAGTGTGTGTCTCAGAGACTGGTGTGGGAGAAGTGTCTCTAATTAGAGAGATGAGTGTGTGTCTCAGAGACTGGTGTGGGAGAAGTGGGTTCTGATTAGAGAGATGAGTGTGTGTCTCAGAGACTGGTGTGGGAGAAGTGGGCTCTGATTAGAGAGATGAGTGTGTGTCTCAGAGACTGGTGTGGGAGACGTGGGCTCTGGATAGAGAGATGAACGTGTGTCTCAGAGACTGGTGTGGGAGAAGTGGGTTCTGGTTAGAGAGATGAACGTGTGTCTCAGAGACTGGTGTGCGCGAAGTCTGTTCTGATTAGAGAGAAGAACGTGTGTCTCAGATACTGGTGTGGGAGAAGTGGGTTCTGATTAGAGAGATGAGTGTGTGTCTCAGAGACTGGTGTGGGAGAAGTGGGTTCTGGTTAGAGAGATGAGTTTGTGTCTCAGAGACTGATGTGGGAGAAGTGGGTTCTGATTAGAGAGATGAGTGTGTGTCTCAGAGACTGGTGTGGGAGAATTGGGATCTGATTAGAGAGATGAAAGTGTGTCTCAGAGACTGGTGTGGGAGAAATGTCTCTGGTTAGAGAGATGAGTGTGTGTCTCAGAGACTGGTGGGGGAGAAGTGTCTCTGATTAGAGAGATGAGTGTGTGTCTCAGAGACTGATGTGGGGGAAGTGGGTTCTGATTAGAGAGATGAGTGTGTGTCTCAGAGACTGGTGTGGGAGAAGTGGGCTCTGGTTAGAGAGATGAACGTGTGTCTCAGAGACTGGTGTGGGAGAAGTGGGCTCTGGTTAGAGAGATGAGTTTGTGTCTCAGAGACTGGTTTGGGAGAAGTGGGCTCTGATTAGAGAGATGAACGTGTGTCTCAGAGACTGGTGTGGGAGAAGTGTCTCTGATTAGAGAGATGAGTGTGTGTCTCAGAGACTGGTGTGGGAGAAGTGGGCTCTGATTAGAGAGATGAACGTGTGTCTCAGAGACTGGTGTGGGAGAAGTGGGTTCTGATTAGAGAGATGAACGTGTGTCTCAGAGACTGGTGTGGGAGAAGAGGGTTCTGGTTAGAGAGATGAGTGTGTGTCTCAGAGACTGGTGTGGGAGAAGTGTGTTCTGATTAGAGAGATGAGTGTGTGTCTCAGAGACTGGTGTGGGAGAAGTGGGCTCTGATTAGAGAGATGAACGTGTGTCTCAGAGACTGGTGTGGGAGAAGTGTGTTCTGGTTAGAGAGATGACTGTGTGTCTCAGAGACTGGTGTGGGAGACGTGGGCTCTGGTTAGAGAGATGAACGTGTGTCTAGAGACTGGTGTGGGAGAAGTGGGTTCTGGTTAGAGAGATGAGTGTGTGTCTCTGAGAATGGTGTGGGAGAAGTGTCTCTGATTAGAGAGATGAGTGTGTGTCTCAGAGACTGGTGTGGGAGAAGTGGGCTCTGGTTAGAGAGATGAACGTGTGTCTCAGAGACTGGTGTGGGAGAAGTGGGCTCTGATTAGAGAGATGAACGTGTGTCTCAGAGACTGGTGTGCGAGAAGTGTCTCTGATTAGAGAGATGAGTGTGTGTCTCAGAGACTGGTGTGGGAGAAGTGTCTCTGATTAGAGAGATGAGTGTGTGTCTCAGAGACTGGTGTGGGAGAAGTGTCTCTAATTAGAGAGATGAGTGTGTGTCTCAGAGACTGGTGTGGGAGAAGTGTCTCTGGTTAGAGAGATGAGTGTGTGTCTCAGAGACTGGTGTGGGAGAAGTGGGTTCTGATTAGAGTGATGAACGTGTGTCTCAGAGACTGGTGTGGGAGAAGTGGGTTCTGATTAGAGAGATGAACGTGTGTCTCAGAGACTGGTGTGGGAGAAGTGGGCTCCGATTAGAGAGATGAACGTGTGTCTCAGAGACTGGTGTGCGAGAAGTGTTTCTGATTAGAGAGATGAGTGTGTGTCTCAGAGACTGGTGTGGGAGAAGTGTCTCTGATTAGAGAGATGAGTGTGTGTCTCAGAGACTGGTGTGGGAGAAGTGTCTCTGATTAGAGAGATGAACGTGTGTCTCAGAGACTGGTGTGGGAGAAGTGGGTTCTGATTAGAGAGATGAACGTGTGTCTCAGAGACTGGTGTGGGAGAAGTGTCTCTGATTAGAGAGATGAACGTGTGTCTCAGAGACTGGTGTGCGAGAAGTGTCTCTGATTAGAGAGATGAGTGTGTGTCTCAGAGACTGGTGTGGGAGAAGTGTCTCTGATTAGAGAGATGAACGTGTGTCTCAGAGACTGGTGTGGGAGAAGTGGGTTCTGATTAGAGTGATGAACGTGTGTCTCAGAGACTGGTGAGGGAGACGTGGGCTCTGGTTAGAGAGATGAACGTTTGTCTCAGAGACTGGTGTGGGAGAAGTGGGTTCTGATTAGAGAGATGAACGTCTGTCTCAGGGACTGGTGTGGGAGAAGTGTCTCTGATTAGAGAGATGAGTGTGTGTCTCAGAGACTGGTGTGGGAGAAGTGGGTTCTGATTAGAGAGATGAGTGTGTGTCTCAGAGACTGGTGTGGGAGAAGTGGGCTCGGATTAGAGAGATGAGTGTGTGTCTCAGAGACTGGTGTGGGAGAAGTGGGTTCTGGTTAGAGAGATGAACGTGTGTCTCAGAGAATGGTGTGGGAGAAGTGGGTTCTGGTTAGAGAGATGAGTGTGTGTCTCAGAGACTGGTGTGGGAGAAGTGGGTTCTGATTAGAGAGATGAGTGTGTGTCTCAGAGACTGGTGTGCGAGAAGTGGGTTCTGATTAGAGAGATGAACGTGTGTCTCAGAGACTGGTGTGGGAGAAGTGGGTTCTGATTAGAGAGATGAACGTGTGTCTCAGAGACTGGTGTGGGAGAATTGGGTTCTGATTAGAGAAATGAACGTGTGTCTCAGAGACTGGTGTGGGAGAAGTGGGTTCTGGTTAGTGAGATGAGTGTGTGTCTCAGAGACTGGTGTGGGAGAAGTGGTTTCTGATTAGAGAGATGAGTGTGTGCCTCAGAGACTGGTGTGGGAGAAGTGTATCTGATTAGAGAGATGAGTGTGTGTCTCAGAGACTGGTGTGGGAGAAGTGGGTTCTGGTTAGAGAGATGAGTGTGTGCCTCAGAGACTGGTGTGGGAGAAGTGTATCTGATTAGAGAGATGAGTGTGTGTCTCAGAGACTGGTGTGGGAGAAGTGGGCTCTGATTAGAGAGATGAACGTGTGTCTCAGACACTGGTGTGGGAGAAGTGTCTCTAATTAGAGAGATGAGTGTGTGTCTCAGAGACTGGTGTGGGAGAAGTGGGTTCTGGTTAGAGGGATGAGTGTGTGTCTCAGAGACTGGTGTGGGAGAAGTGGGTTCTGATTAGAGAGATGAACGTGTGTCTCAGAGACTGGTGTGGGAGAAGTGGGCTCTGGTTAGAGAGATGAACGTGTGTCTCAGAGACTGGTGTGGGAGAAGTGGGCTCTGGATAGAGAGATGAGTGTGTGTCTCAGAGACTGGAGTGGGAGAAGTGGGTTCTGATTAGAGAGATGAACGTGTGTCTCAGAGACTGGTGTGGGAGAAGTGTCTCTGATTAGAGAGATGAGTGTGTGTCTCAGAGACTGGTGTGGGAGAAGTGGGTTCTGATTAGAGAGATGAGTGTGTGTCTCAGAGACTGTTGTGGGAGAAGTGGGTTCTGGTTAGAGAGATGAACGTGTGTCTCAGAGACTGGTGTGGGAGAAGTGGGCTCTGATTAGAGAGATGAGTGTGTGTCTCAGAGACTGGTGTGTGAGAAGTGTCTCTGATTAGAGAGATGAGTGTGTGTCTCAGAGACTGGTGTGGGAGAAGTGGGTTCTGATTAGAGAGATGAACGTGTGTCTCAGAGACTGGTGTGGGAGGAGTGGATTCTGATTAGAGAGATGAACGTGTGTCTCAGAGACTGGTGTGGGAGAAGTGGGTTCTGATTAGAGAGATGAACGTGTGTCTCAGAGACTGGTGTGGGAGAAGTGGGCTCTGGTTAGAGAGATGAACGTGTGTCTCAGAGACTGGTGTGGGAGAAGTGGGCTCTGGATAGAGAGATGAGTGTGTGTCTCAGAGACTGGAGTGGGAGAAGTGGGTTCTGATTAGAGAGATGAACGTGTGTCTCAGAGACTGGTGTGGGAGAAGTGTCTCTGATTAGAGAGATGAGTGTGTGTCTCAGAGACTGGTGTGGGAGAAGTGTCTAATTAGAGAGATGAGTGTGTGTCTCAGAGACTGGTGTGGGAGAAGTGTCTCTGGTTAGAGAGATGAGTGTGTTTCTCAGAGACTGGTATGGGAGAAGTGTCTCTGATTAGAGAGATGAGTATGTGTCTCAGAGACTGGTGTGGGAGAAGTGTGTTCTGATTAGAGAGATGAACGTGTGTCTCAGAGACTGGTGTGGGAGAAGTGGGTTCTGATAAGAGAGATGAACGTGTGTCTCAGAGACTGGTGTGGGAGAAGTGGGCTATGGTTAGAGAGATGAACGTGTGCCTCAGAGACTGTTGTGGGAGAAGTGTCTCTGATTAGAGAGATGAGTGTGTGTCTCAGAGACTGGTGTGGGAGAAGTGGGCTCTGATTAGAGAGATGAGTGTGTGTCTCAGAGACTGGTGTGGGAGAAGTGGGTTCTGATTAGAGAGATGAACGTGTGTCTCAGAGACTGGTGTGGGAGAAGTGGGTTCTGAGAAGAGAGATGAACGTGTGTCTCAGAGACTGGCGTGGGAGAAGTGGGCTCTGGTTAGAGAGATGAACGTGTGTCTCAGAGACTGGTGTGGGAGAAGTGGGTTCTGGTTAGAGGGATGAGTGTTTGTCTCAGAGACTGGTGTGGGAGAAGTGGGTTCTGATTAGAGAGATGAATGTGTGTCTCAGAGACTGGTGTGGGAGAAGTGTCTCTGATTAGATAGATGAACGTGTGTCTCAGAGACTGGTGTGGGAGAAGTGGGTTCTGATTAGAGAGATGAACGTGTGTCTCAGAGACTGGTGTTTGAGAAGTGGGTTCTGATTAGAGAGATGAACGTGTGTCTCAGAGACTGGTGTGGGAGAAGTGGGCTCTGGTTAGAGAGATGAACGTGTGTCTCAGAGACTGGTGTGGGAGAAGTGGGTTCTGGTTAGAGAGATGAACGTGTGTCTCAGAGACTGGTGTGGGAGAAGTGGGCTCTGATTAGAGAGATGAGTGTGTGTCTCAGAGACTGGTGTGTGAGAAGTTTCTCTGATTAGAGAGATGAGTGTGTGTCTCAGAGACTGGTGTGGGAGAAGTGGGTTCTGATTAGAGAGATGAACGTGTGTCTCAGAGACTGGTGTGGGAGGAGTGGATTCTGATTAGAGAGATGAACGTGTGTCTCAGAGACTGGTGTGGGAGAAGTGGGTTCTGATTAGAGAGATGAACGTGTGTCTCAGAGACTGGTGTGGGAGAAGTGGGCTCTGGTTAGAGAGATGAACGTGTGTCTCAGAGACTGGTGTGGGAGAAGTGGGCTCTGGATAGAGAGATGAGTGTGTGTCTCAGAGACTGGAGTGGGAGAAGTGGGTTCTGATTAGAGAGATGAACGTGTGTCTCAGAGACTGGTGTGGGAGAAGTGTCTTGATTAGAGAGATGAGTGTGTGTCTCAGAGACTGGTGTGGGAGAAGTGTCTCTAATTAGAGAGATGAGTGTGTGTCTCAGAGACTGGTGTGGGAGAAGTGTCTCTGGTTAGAGAGATGAGTGTGTTTCTCAGAGACTGGTATGGGAGAAGTGTCTCTGATTAGAGAGATGAGTATGTGTCTCAGAGACTGGTGTGGGAGAAGTGTGTTCTGATTAGAGAGATGAACGTGTGCCTCAGAGACTGGTGTGGGAGAAGTGGGTTCTGATAAGAGAGATGAACGTGTGTCTCAGAGACTGGTGTGGGAGAAGTGGGCTATGGTTAGAGAGATGAACGTGTGCCTCAGAGACTGTTGTGGGAGAAGTGTCTCTGATTAGAGAGATGAGTGTGTGTCTCAGAGACTGGTGTGTGAGAAGTGGGCTCTGATTAGAGAGATGAGTGTGTGTCTCAGAGACTGGTGTGGGAGAAGTGGGTTCTGATTAGAGAGATGAACGTGTGTCTCAGAGACTGGTGTGGGAGAAGTGGGTTCTGAGAAGAGAGATGAACGTGTGTCTCAGAGACTGGCGTGGGAGAAGTGGGCTCTGGTTAGAGAGATGAACGTGTGTCTCAGAGACTGGTGTGGGAGAAGTGGGTTCTGGTTAGAGGGATGAGTGTTTGTCTCAGAGACTGGTGTGGGAGAAGTGGGTTCTGATTAGAGAGATGAATGTGTGTCTCAGAGACTGGTGTGGGAGAAGTGTCTCTGATTAGATAGATGAACGTGTGTCTCAGAGACTGGTGTGGGAGAAGTGGTTTCTGATTAGAGAGATGAACGTGTGTCTCAGAGACTGGTGTTTGAGAAGTGGGTTCTGATTAGAGAGATGAACGTGTGTCTCAGAGACTGGTGTGGGAGAAGTGGGCTCTGGTTAGAGAGATGAACGTGTGTCTCAGAGACTGGTGTGGGAGAAGTGGGTTCTGGTTAGAGAGATGAACGTGTGTCTCAGAGACTGGTGTGCGCGAAGTGGGTTCTGATTAGAGAGATGAACGTGTGTCTCAGAGACTGGTGTGGGAGACTTGGGCTCTGGTTACAGAGATGAACGAGTGTCTCAGAGACTGGTGTGGGAGAAGTGGTTTCTGGTTAGAGAGATGAGTGTGTGTCTCAGAGACTGGTGTGGGAGAAGTGTCTCTGATTAGAGAGATGAGTGTGTGTCTCAGAGACTGGTGTGGGAGAAGTGGGTTCTGATTAGAGAGATGACTGAGTGTCTCAGAGACTGGTGTGGGAGAAGTGGGTTCTGGTTAGAGAGATGAACGTGTGTCTCAGAGACTGGTATGGGAGAAGTGGGTTCTGGTTAGAGAGATGAGTGTGTGTCTCAGAGACTGGTGTGGGAGAAGTGTCTCTAATTAGAGAGATGAGTGTGTGTCTCAGAGACTGGAGTGGAAAAAGTGGGCTCTGATTAGAGAGATGAACGTGTGTCTCAGAGACTGGTGTGGGAGAAGTGGGTTCTGGTTAGAGAGATGAGTGTGTGTCTCAGAGACTGGTGTGGGAGACGTGGGCTCTGGATAGAGAGATGAACGTGTGTCTCAGAGACTGGTGTGGGAGAAGTGGGTTCTGGTTAGAGAGATGAACTTGTGTCTCAGAGACTGGTGTGCGCGAATTCTGTTCTGATTAGAGAGATGAACGTGTGTCTCAGAGACTGGTGTGGGAGAAGTGGGTTCTGATTAGAGAGATGAGTGTGTGTCTCAGAGACTGGTGTGGGAGAAGTGGGTTCTGGTTAGAGAGATGAGTGTGTGTCTCTGAGACTGATGTGGGAGAAGTGGGTTCTGATTAGAGAGATGAGTGTGTGTCTCAGAGACTGGTGTGGGAGAAGTGGGATCTGATTAGAGAGATGAACGTGTGTCTCAGAGACTGGTGTGGGAGAAATGTCTCTGGTTAGAGAGATGAGTGTGTGTCTCAGAGACTGGTGTGGGATAAGTGGGTTCTGATTAGAGAGATGAGTGTGTGTCTCAGAGACTGGTGTGTGAGAAGTGTCTCTGATTAGAGAGATGAGTGTGTGTCTCAGAGACTGATGTGGGAGAAGTGGGTTCTGATTAGAGAGATGAGTGTGTGTCTCAGAGACTGGTGTGGGAGAAGTGGGCTCTGGTTAGAGAGATGAACGTGTGTCTCAGAGACTGGTGTGGGAGAAGTGTCTCTGATTAGAGAGATGAGTGTGTGTCTCAGAGTCTGGTGTGCGAGAAGTGGGTTCTGATTAGAGAGATGAACGTGTGTCTCAGAGACTGGTGTGGGAGAAGTGGGCTCTGATTAGAGAGATGAGTGTGTGTCTCAGAGACTGGTGTGGGAGAAGTGTGTTCTGGTTAGAGAGATGAGTGTGTGTCTCAGAGACTGGTGTGGGAGACGTGGGCTCTGGTTAGAGAGATGAACGTGTGTCTAGAGACTGGTGTGGGAGAAGTGGGTTCTGGTTAGAGAGATGAGTGTGTGTCTCAGAGAATGGTGTGGGAGAAGTGTCTCTGATTAGAGAGATGAGTGTGTGTCTCAGAGACTGGTGTGGGAGAAGTGGGTTCTGATTAGAGAGATGAACGTGTGTCTCAGAGACTGGTGTGGGAGAAGTGGGTTCTGATTAGAGAGATGAACGAAAGTCTCAGAGACTGGTGTGGGAGAAGTGGGCTCTGGTTAGAGAGATGAACGTGTGTCTCAGAGACTGGAGTGGGAGAAGTGGGCTCTGGTTAGAGAGATGAGTGTGTGTCTCAGAGACTGGTGTGGGAGAAGTGGGCTCTGATTAGAGAGATGAACGTGTGTCTCAGAGACTGGTGTGGGAGAAGTGTCTCTGATTAGAGAGATGAACGTGTGTCTCAGAGACTGGTGTGGGAGAAGTGGGCTCTGATTAGAGAGATAAACGTGTGTCTCAGAGACTGGTGTGGGAGAAGTGGGTTCTGATAAGAGAGATGAACGTGTGTCTCAGAGACTGGTGTGGGAGAAGTGGGCTCTGGTTAGAGAGATGAACGTGTGTCTCAGAGACTGGTGTGGGAGAAGTGTCTCTGATTAGAGAGATGAGTGTGTGTCTCAGAGACTGGTGTGGGAGAAGTGGGTTCTGGTTAGAGGGATGAGTGTGTGTCTCAGAGACTGGTGTGGGAGAAGTGGGTTCTGATTAGAGAGATGAACGTGTGTCTCAGAGACTGGTGTGGGAGAAGTGGGCTCTGGTTAGAGAGATGAACGTGTGTCTCAGAGACTGGTGTGGGAGAAGTGGGCTCTGGATAGAGAGATGAGTGTGTGTCTCAGAGACTGGAGTGGGAGAAGTGGGTTCTGATTAGAGAGATGAACGTGTGTCTCAGAGACTGGTGTGGGAGAAGTGTCTCTGATTAGAGAGATGAGTGTGTGTCTCAGAGACTGGTGTGGGAGAAGTGGGTTCTGATTAGAGAGATGAGTGTGTGTCTCAGAGACTGTTGTGGGAGAAGTGGGTTCTGGTTAGAGAGATGAACGTGTGTCTCAGAGACTGGTGTGGGAGAAGTGGGCTCTGATTAGAGAGATGAGTGTGTGTCTCAGAGACTGGTGTGTGAGAAGTGTCTCTGATTAGAGAGATGAGTGTGTGTCTCAGAGACTGGTGTGGGAGAAGTGGGTTCTGATTAGAGAGATGAACGTGTGTCTCAGAGACTGGTGTGGGAGGAGTGGATTCTGATTAGAGAGATGAACGTGTGTCTCAGAGACTGGTGTGGGAGAAGTGTCTAATTAGAGAGATGAGTGTGTGTCTCAGAGACTGGTGTGGGAGAAGTGTCTCTGGTTAGAGAGATGAGTGTGTTTCTCAGAGACTGGTATGGGAGAAGTGTCTCTGATTAGAGAGATGAGTATGTGTCTCAGAGACTGGTGTGGGAGAAGTGTGTTCTGATTAGAGAGATGAACGTGTGTCTCAGAGACTGGTGTGGGAGAAGTGGGTTCTGATAAGAGAGATGAACGTGTGTCTCAGAGACTGGTGTGGGAGAAGTGGGCTATGGTTAGAGAGATGAACGTGTGCCTCAGAGACTGTTGTGGGAGAAGTGTCTCTGATTAGAGAGATGAGTGTGTGTCTCAGAGACTGGTGTGGGAGAAGTGGGCTCTGATTAGAGAGATGAGTGTGTGTCTCAGAGACTGGTGTGGGAGAAGTGGGTTCTGATTAGAGAGATGAACGTGTGTCTCAGAGACTGGTGTGGGAGAAGTGGGTTCTGAGAAGAGAGATGAACGTGTGTCTCAGAGACTGGCGTGGGAGAAGTGGGCTCTGGTTAGAGAGATGAACGTGTGTCTCAGAGACTGGTGTGGGAGAAGTGGGTTCTGGTTAGAGGGATGAGTGTTTGTCTCAGAGACTGGTGTGGGAGAAGTGGGTTCTGATTAGAGAGATGAATGTGTGTCTCAGAGACTGGTGTGGGAGAAGTGTCTCTGATTAGATAGATGAACGTGTGTCTCAGAGACTGGTGTGGGAGAAGTGGGTTCTGATTAGAGAGATGAACGTGTGTCTCAGAGACTGGTGTTTGAGAAGTGGGTTCTGATTAGAGAGATGAACGTGTGTCTCAGAGACTGGTGTGGGAGAAGTGGGCTCTGGTTAGAGAGATGAACGTGTGTCTCAGAGACTGGTGTGGGAGAAGTGGGTTCTGGTTAGAGAGATGAACGTGTGTCTCAGAGACTGGTGTGGGAGAAGTGGGCTCTGATTAGAGAGATGAGTGTGTGTCTCAGAGACTGGTGTGTGAGAAGTTTCTCTGATTAGAGAGATGAGTGTGTGTCTCAGAGACTGGTGTGGGAGAAGTGGGTTCTGATTAGAGAGATGAACGTGTGTCTCAGAGACTGGTGTGGGAGGAGTGGATTCTGATTAGAGAGATGAACGTGTGTCTCAGAGACTGGTGTGGGAGAAGTGGGTTCTGATTAGAGAGATGAACGTGTGTCTCAGAGACTGGTGTGGGAGAAGTGGGCTCTGGTTAGAGAGATGAACGTGTGTCTCAGAGACTGGTGTGGGAGAAGTGGGCTCTGGATAGAGAGATGAGTGTGTGTCTCAGAGACTGGAGTGGGAGAAGTGGGTTCTGATTAGAGAGATGAACGTGTGTCTCAGAGACTGGTGTGGGAGAAGTGTCTCTGATTAGAGAGATGAGTGTGTGTCTCAGAGACTGGTGTGGGAGAAGTGTCTCTAATTAGAGAGATGAGTGTGTGTCTCAGAGACTGGTGTGGGAGAAGTGTCTCTGGTTAGAGAGATGAGTGTGTTTCTCAGAGACTGGTATGGGAGAAGTGTCTCTGATTAGAGAGATGAGTATGTGTCTCAGAGACTGGTGTGGGAGAAGTGTGTTCTGATTAGAGAGATGAACGTGTGCCTCAGAGACTGGTGTGGGAGAAGTGGGTTCTGATAAGAGAGATGAACGTGTGTCTCAGAGACTGGTGTGGGAGAAGTGGGCTATGGTTAGAGAGATGAACGTGTGCCTCAGAGACTGTTGTGGGAGAAGTGTCTCTGATTAGAGAGATGAGTGTGTGTCTCAGAGACTGGTGTGTGAGAAGTGGGCTCTGATTAGAGAGATGAGTGTGTGTCTCAGAGACTGGTGTGGGAGAAGTGGGTTCTGATTAGAGAGATGAACGTGTGTCTCAGAGACTGGTGTGGGAGAAGTGGGTTCTGAGAAGAGAGATGAACGTGTGTCTCAGAGACTGGCGTGGGAGAAGTGGGCTCTGGTTAGAGAGATGAACGTGTGTCTCAGAGACTGGTGTGGGAGAAGTGGGTTCTGGTTAGAGGGATGAGTGTTTGTCTCAGAGACTGGTGTGGGAGAAGTGGGTTCTGATTAGAGAGATGAATGTGTGTCTCAGAGACTGGTGTGGGAGAAGTGTCTCTGATTAGATAGATGAACGTGTGTCACAGAGACTGGTGTGGGAGAAGTGGTTTCTGATTAGAGAGATGAACGTGTGTCTCAGAGACTGGTGTTTGAGAAGTGGGTTCTGATTAGAGAGATGAACGTGTGTCTCAGAGACTGGTGTGGGAGAAGTGGGCTCTGGTTAGAGAGATGAACGTGTGTCTCAGAGACTGGTGTGGGAGAAGTGGGTTCTGGTTAGAGAGATGAACGTGTGTCTCAGAGACTGGTGTGCGCGAAGTGGGTTCTGATTAGAGAGATGAACGTGTGTCTCAGAGACTGGTGTGGGAGACTTGGGCTCTGGTTACAGAGATGAACGAGTGTCTCAGAGACTGGTGTGGGAGAAGTGGTTTCTGGTTAGAGAGATGAGTGTGTGTCTCAGAGACTGGTGTGGGAGAAGTGTCTCTGATTAGAGAGATGAGTGTGTGTCTCAGAGACTGGTGTGGGAGAAGTGGGTTCTGATTAGAGAGATGACTGAGTGTCTCAGAGACTGGTGTGGGAGAAGTGGGTTCTGGTTAGAGAGATGAACGTGTGTCTCAGAGACTGGTATGGGAGAAGTGGGTTCTGGTTAGAGAGATGAGTGTGTGTCTCAGAGACTGGTGTGGGAGAAGTGTCTCTAATTAGAGAGATGAGTGTGTGTCTCAGAGACTGGAGTGGAAAAAGTGGGCTCTGATTAGAGAGATGAACGTGTGTCTCAGAGACTGGTGTGGGAGAAGTGGGTTCTGGTTAGAGAGATGAGTGTGTGTCTCAGAGACTGGTGTGGGAGACGTGGGCTCTGGATAGAGAGATGAACGTGTGTCTCAGAGACTGGTGTGGGAGAAGTGGGTTCTGGTTAGAGAGATGAACTTGTGTCTCAGAGACTGGTGTGCGCGAATTCTGTTCTGATTAGAGAGATGAACGTGTGTCTCAGAGACTGGTGTGGGAGAAGTGGGTTCTGATTAGAGAGATGAGTGTGTGTCTCAGAGACTGGTGTGGGAGAAGTGGGTTCTGGTTAGAGAGATGAGTGTGTGTCTCTGAGACTGATGTGGGAGAAGTGGGTTCTGATTAGAGAGATGAGTGTGTGTCTCAGAGACTGGTGTGGGAGAAGTGGGATCTGATTAGAGAGATGAACGTGTGTCTCAGAGACTGGTGTGGGAGAAATGTCTCTGGTTAGAGAGATGAGTGTGTGTCTCAGAGACTGGTGTGGGATAAGTGGGTTCTGATTAGAGAGATGAGTGTGTGTCTCAGAGACTGGTGTGTGAGAAGTGTCTCTGATTAGAGAGATGAGTGTGTGTCTCAGAGACTGATGTGGGAGAAGTGGGTTCTGATTAGAGAGATGAGTGTGTGTCTCAGAGACTGGTGTGGGAGAAGTGGGCTCTGGTTAGAGAGATGAACGTGTGTCTCAGAGACTGGTGTGGGAGAAGTGTCTCTGATTAGAGAGATGAGTGTGTGTCTCAGAGTCTGGTGTGCGAGAAGTGGGTTCTGATTAGAGAGATGAACGTGTGTCTCAGAGACTGGTGTGGGAGAAGTGGGCTCTGATTAGAGAGATGAGTGTGTGTCTCAGAGACTGGTGTGGGAGAAGTGTGTTCTGGTTAGAGAGATGAGTGTGTGTCTCAGAGACTGGTGTGGGAGACGTGGGCTCTGGTTAGAGAGATGAACGTGTGTCTAGAGACTGGTGTGGGAGAAGTGGGTTCTGGTTAGAGAGATGAGTGTGTGTCTCAGAGAATGGTGTGGGAGAAGTGTCTCTGATTAGAGAGATGAGTGTGTGTCTCAGAGACTGGTGTGGGAGAAGTGGGTTCTGATTAGAGAGATGAACGTGTGTCTCAGAGACTGGTGTGGGAGAAGTGGGTTCTGATTAGAGAGATGAACGAAAGTCTCAGAGACTGGTGTGGGAGAAGTGGGCTCTGGTTAGAGAGATGAACGTGTGTCTCAGAGACTGGAGTGGGAGAAGTGGGCTCTGGTTAGAGAGATGAGTGTGTGTCTCAGAGACTGGTGTGGGAGAAGTGGGCTCTGATTAGAGAGATGAACGTGTGTCTCAGAGACTGGTGTGGGAGAAGTGTCTCTGATTAGAGAGATGAACGTGTGTCTCAGAGACTGGTGTGGGAGAAGTGGGCTCTGATTAGAGAGATAAACGTGTGTCTCAGAGACTGGTGTGGGAGAAGTGGGTTCTGATAAGAGAGATGAACGTGTGTCTCAGAGACTGGTGTGGGAGAAGTGGGCTCTGGTTAGAGAGATGAACGTGTGTCTCAGAGACTGGTGTGGGAGAAGTGTCTCTGATTAGAGAGATGAGTGTGTGTCTCAGAGACTGGTGTGGGAGAAGTGGGTTCTGATTAGAGAGATGAACGTGTGTCTCAGAGACTGGTGTGGTGAAGTGGGTTCTGAGAAGAGAGATGAACGTGTGTCTCAGAGACTGGCGTGGGAGAAGTGGGCTCTGGTTAGAGAGATGAACGTGTGTCTCAGAGACTGGTGTGGGAGAAGTGGGTTCTGGTTAGAGGGATGAGTGTGTGTCTCAGAGACTGGTGTGGGAGAAGTGGGTTCTGATTAGAGAGATGAATGTGTGTCTCAGAGACTGGTGTGGGAGAAGTGTCTCTGATTAGATAGATGAACGTGTGTCTCAGAGACTGGTGTGGGAGAAGTGGGTTCTGATTAGAGAGATGAACGTGTGTCTCAGAGACTGGTGTGTGAGAAGTGGGTTCTGATTAGAGAGATGAACGTGTGTCTCAGAGACTGGTGTGGGAGAAGTGGGCTCTGGTTAGAGAGATGAACGTGTGTCTCAGAGACTGGTGTGGGAGAAGTGGGTTCTGGTTAGAGAGATGAACGTGTGTCTCAGAGACTGGTGTGCGCGAAGTGGGTTCTGATTAGAGAGATGAACGTGTGTCTCAGAGACTGGTGTGGGAGACTTGGTCTCTGGTTACAGAGATGAACGTGTGTCTCGGAGACTGGTGTGGGAGAAGTGGTTTCTGGTTAGAGAGATGAGTGTGTGTCTCAGAGACTGGTGTGGGAGAAGTGTCTCTAATTAGAGAGATGAGTGTGTGTCTCAGAGACTGGTGTGGGAGAAGTGGGTTCTGATTAGAGAGATGAGTGTGTGTCTCAGAGACTGGTGTGGGAGAAGTGGGCTCTGATTAGAGAGATGAGTGTGTGTCTCAGAGACTGGTGTGGGAGACGTGGGCTCTGGATAGAGAGATGAACGTGTGTCTCAGAGACTGGTGTGGGAGAAGTGGGTTCTGGTTAGAGAGATGAACGTGTGTCTCAGAGACTGGTGTGCGCGAAGTCTGTTCTGATTAGAGAGAAGAACGTGTGTCTCAGATACTGGTGTGGGAGAAGTGGGTTCTGATTAGAGAGATGAGTGTGTGTCTCAGAGACTGGTGTGGGAGAAGTGGGTTCTGGTTAGAGAGATGAGTTTGTGTCTCAGAGACTGATGTGGGAGAAGTGGGTTCTGATTAGAGAGATGAGTGTGTGTCTCAGAGACTGGTGTGGGAGAATTGGGATCTGATTAGAGAGATGAAAGTGTGTCTCAGAGACTGGTGTGGGAGAAATGTCTCTGGTTAGAGAGATGAGTGTGTGTCTCAGAGACTGGTGGGGGAGAAGTGTCTCTGATTAGAGAGATGAGTGTGTGTCTCAGAGACTGATGTGGGGGAAGTGGGTTCTGATTAGAGAGATGAGTGTGTGTCTCAGAGTCTGGTGTGGGAGAAGTGGGCTCTGGTTAGAGAGATGAACGTGTGTCTCAGAGACTGGTGTGGGAGAAGTGTCTCTGATTAGAGAGATGAGTGTGTGTCTCAGAGACTGGTGTGGGAGAAGTGGGTTCTGATTAGAGAGATGAACGTGTGTCTCAGAGACTGGTGTGGTGAAGTGGGTTCTGAGAAGAGAGATGAACGTGTGTCTCAGAGACTGGCGTGGGAGAAGTGGGCTCTGGTTAGAGAGATGAACGTGTGTCTCAGAGACTGGTGTGGGAGAAGTGGGTTCTGGTTAGAGGGATGAGTGTGTGTCTCAGAGACTGGTGTGGGAGAAGTGGGTTCTGATTAGAGAGATGAATGTGTGTCTCAGAGACTGGTGTGGGAGAAGTGTCTCTGATTAGATAGATGAACGTGTGTCTCAGAGACTGGTGTGGGAGAAGTGGGTTCTGATTAGAGAGATGAACGTGTGTCTCAGAGACTGGTGTGTGAGAAGTGGGTTCTGATTAGAGAGATGAACGTGTGTCTCAGAGACTGGTGTGGGAGAAGTGGGCTCTGGTTAGAGAGATGAACGTGTGTCTCAGAGACTGGTGTGGGAGAAGTGGGTTCTGGTTAGAGAGATGAACGTGTGTCTCAGAGACTGGTCTGCGCGAAGTGGGTTCTGATTAGAGAGATGAACGTGTGTCTCAGAGACTGGTGTGGGAGACTTGGGCTCTGGTTACAGAGATGAACGTGTGTCTCGGAGACTGGTGTGGGAGAAGTGGTTTCTGGTTAGAGAGATGAGTGTGTGTCTCAGAGACTGGTGTGGGAGAAGTGTCTCTAATTAGAGAGATGAGTGTGTGTCTCAGAGACTGGTGTGGGAGAAGTGGGTTCTGATTAGAGAGATGAGTGTGTGTCTCAGAGACTGGTGTGGGAGAAGTGGGCTCTGATTAGAGAGATGAGTGTGTGTCTCAGAGACTGGTGTGGGAGACGTGGGCTCTGGATAGAGAGATGAACGTGTGTCTCAGAGACTGGTGTGGGAGAAGTGGGTTCTGGTTAGAGAGATGAACGTGTGTCTCAGAGACTGGTGTGCGCGAAGTCTGTTCTGATTAGAGAGAAGAACGTGTGTCTCAGATACTGGTGTGGGAGAAGTGGGTTCTGATTAGAGAGATGAGTGTGTGTCTCAGAGACTGGTGTGGGAGAAGTGGGTTCTGGTTAGAGAGATGAGTTTGTGTCTCAGAGACTGATGTGGGAGAAGTGGGTTCTGATTAGAGAGATGAGTGTGTGTCTCAGAGACTGGTGTGGGAGAATTGGGATCTGATTAGAGAGATGAAAGTGTGTCTCAGAGACTGGTGTGGGAGAAATGTCTCTGGTTAGAGAGATGAGTGTGTGTCTCAGAGACTGGTGGGGGAGAAGTGTCTCTGATTAGAGAGATGAGTGTGTGTCTCAGAGACTGATGTGGGGGAAGTGGGTTCTGATTAGAGAGATGAGTGTGTGTCTCAGAGACTGGTGTGGGAGAAGTGGGCTCTGGTTAGAGAGATGAACGTGTGTCTCAGAGACTGGTGTGGGAGAAGTGTCTCTGATTAGAGAGATGAGTGTGTGTCTCAGAGACTGGTGTGGGAGAAGTGGGTTCTGATTAGAGAGATGAACGTGTGTCTCAGAGACTGGTGTGGTGAAGTGGGTTCTGAGAAGAGAGATGAACGTGTGTCTCAGAGACTGGCGTGGGAGAAGTGGGCTCTGGTTAGAGAGATGAACGTGTGTCTCAGAGACTGGTGTGGGAGAAGTGGGTTCTGGTTAGAGGGATGAGTGTGTGTCTCAGAGACTGGTGTGGGAGAAGTGGGTTCTGATTAGAGAGATGAATGTGTGTCTCAGAGACTGGTGTGGGAGAAGTGTCTCTGATTAGATAGATGAACGTGTGTCTCAGAGACTGGTGTGGGAGAAGTGGGTTCTGATTAGAGAGATGAGTGTGTGTCTCAGAGACTGGTGTGTGAGAAGTGGGTTCTGATTAGAGAGATGAACGTGTGTCTCAGAGACTGGTGTGGGAGAAGTGGGCTCTGGTTAGAGAGATGAACGTGTGTCTCAGAGACTGGTGTGGGAGAAGTGGGTTCTGGTTAGAGAGATGAACGTGTGTCTCAGAGACTGGTGTGCGCGAAGTGGGTTCTGATTAGAGAGATGAACGTGTGTCTCAGAGACTGGTGTGGGAGACTTGGGCTCTGGTTACAGAGATGAACGTGTGTCTCGGAGACTGGTGTGGGAGAAGTGGTTTCTGGTTAGAGAGATGAGTGTGTGTCTCAGAGACTGGTGTGGGAGAAGTGTCTCTAATTAGAGAGATGAGTGTGTGTCTCAGAGACTGGTGTGGGAGAAGTGGGTTCTGATTAGAGAGATGAGTGTGTGTCTCAGAGACTGGTGTGGGAGAAGTGGGCTCTGATTAGAGAGATGAGTGTGTGTCTCAGAGACTGGTGTGGGAGACGTGGGCTCTGGATAGAGAGATGAACGTGTGTCTCAGAGACTGGTGTGGGAGAAGTGGGTTCTGGTTAGAGAGATGAACGTGTGTCTCAGAGACTGGTGTGCGCGAAGTCTGTTCTGATTAGAGAGAAGAACGTGTGTCTCAGATACTGGTGTGGGAGAAGTGGGTTCTGATTAGAGAGATGAGTGTGTGTCTCAGAGACTGGTGTGGGAGAAGTGGGTTCTGGTTAGAGAGATGAGTTTGTGTCTCAGAGACTGATGTGGGAGAAGTGGGTTCTGATTAGAGAGATGAGTGTGTGTCTCAGAGACTGGTGTGGGAGAATTGGGATCTGATTAGAGAGATGAAAGTGTGTCTCAGAGACTGGTGTGGGAGAAATGTCTCTGGTTAGAGAGATGAGTGTGTGTCTCAGAGACTGGTGGGGGAGAAGTGTCTCTGATTAGAGAGATGAGTGTGTGTCTCAGAGACTGATGTGGGGGAAGTGGGTTCTGATTAGAGAGATGAGTGTGTGTCTCAGAGACTGGTGTGGGAGAAGTGGGCTCTGGTTAGAGAGATGAACGTGTGTCTCAGAGACTGGTGTGGGAGAAGTGGGCTCTGGTTAGAGAGATGAGTGTGTGTCTCAGAGACTGGTTTGGGAGAAGTGGGCTCTGATTAGAGAGATGAACGTGTGTCTCAGAGACTGGTGTGGGAGAAGTGTCTCTGATTAGAGAGATGAGTGTGTGTCTCAGAGACTGGTGTGGGAGAAGTGGGCTCTGATTAGAGAGATGAACGTGTGTCTCAGAGACTGGTGTGGGAGAAGTGGGTTCTGATTAGAGAGATGAACGTGTGTGTCAGAGACTGGTGTGGGAGAAGAGGGTTCTGGTTAGAGAGATGAGTGTGTGTCTCAGAGACTGGTGTGGGAGAAGTGTGTTCTGATTAGAGAGATGAGTGTGTGTCTCAGAGACTGGTGTGTGAGAAGTGGGCTCTGATTAGAGAGATGAACGTGTGTCTCAGAGACTGGTGTGGGAGAAGTGTGTTCTGGTTAGAGAGATGAGTGTGTGTCTCAGAGACTGGTGTGGGAGACGTGGGCTCTGGTTAGAGAGATGAACGTGTGTCTAGAGACTGGTGTGGGAGAAGTGGGTTCTGGTTAGAGAGATGAGTGTGTGTCTCTGAGAATGGTGTGGGAGAAGTGTCTCTGATTAGAGAGATGAGTGTGTGTCTCAGAGACTGGTGTGGGAGAAGTGGGCTCTGGTTAGAGAGATGAACGTGTGTCTCAGAGACTGGTGTGGGAGAAGTGGGCTCTGATTAGAGAGATGAACGTGTGTCTCAGAGACTGGTGTGCGAGAAGTGTCTCTGATTAGAGAGATGAGTGTGTGTCTCAGAGACTGGTGTGGGAGAAGTGTCTCTGATTAGAGAGATGAGTGTGTGTCTCAGAGACTGGTGTGGGAGAAGTGTCTCTAATTAGAGAGATGAGTGTGGGTCTCAGAGACTGGTGTGGGAGAAGTGTCTCTGGTTAGAGAGATGAGTGTGTGTCTCAGAGACTGGTGTGGGAGAAGTGGGTTCTGATTAGAGTGATGAACGTGTGTCTCAGAGACTGGTGTGGGAGAAGTGGGTTCTGATTAGAGAGATGAACGTGTGTCTCAGAGACTGGTGTGGGAGAAGTGGGCTCTGATTAGAGAGATGAACGTGTGTCTCAGAGACTGGTGTGCGAGAAGTGTTTCTGATTAGAGAGATGAGTGTGTGTCTCAGAGACTGGTGTGGGAGAAGTGTCTCTGATTAGAGAGATGAGTGTGTGTCTCAGAGACTGGTGTGGGAGAAGTGTCTCTGATTAGAGAGATGAACGTGTGTCTCAGAGACTGGTGTGGGAGAAGTGGGTTCTGATTAGAGAGATGAACGTGTGTCTCAGAGACTGGTGTGGGAGAAGTGTCTCTGATTAGAGAGATGAACGTGTGTCTCAGAGACTGGTGTGCGAGAAGTGTCTCTGATTAGAGAGATGAGTGTGTGTCTCAGAGACTGGTGTGGGAGAAGTGTCTCTGATTAGAGAGATGAACGTGTGTCTCAGAGACTGGTGTGGGAGAAGTGGGTTCTGATTAGAGAGATGAACGTGTGTCTCAGAGACTGGTGTGGGAGAAGTGGGTTCTGATTAGAGTGATGAACGTGTGTCTCAGAGACTGGTGTGGGAGAAGTGTCTCTGATTAGAGAGATGAACGTGTGCATCAGAGACTGGTGGGGGAGAAGTGGGTTCTGATTAGAGAGATGAACGTCTGTCTCAGGGACTGGTGTGGGAGAAGTGTCTCTGATTAGAGAGATGAGTGTGTGTCTCAGAGACTGGTGTGGGAGAAGTGGGTTCTGATTAGAGAGATGAGTGTGTGTCTCAGAGACTGGTGTGGGAGAAGTGGGCTCTGGTTAGAGAGATGAACATGTGTCTCAGAGACTGGTGTGGGAGAAGTGGGCTCTGGTTAGAGAGATGAGTGTGTGTCTCAGAGACTGGTGTGGGAGAAGTGGTTTCTGATTAGAGAGATGAACGTGTGTCTCAGAGTCTGGTGTGGTAGAAGTGGGTTCTGATAAGAGAGATGAAAGTGTGTCTCAGAGACTGGCGTGGGAGAAGTGGGCTCTGTTTAGAGAGATGAACGTGTGTCTCAGAGTTTGGTGTGGGAGAAGTGGGTTCTGGTTAGAGGGATGAGTGTGTGTCTCAGAGACTGGTGTGGGAGAAGTGGGTTCTGATTAGAGAGATGAGTGTGTGTCTCAGAGACTGGTGTGGGAGAAGTGGTCTCTGATTAGAGAGATGACGTGTGTCTCAGAGACTGGTGTGGGAGAAGTGGGTTCTGATTAGAGAGATGAACGTGTGTCTCAGAGACTGGTGTGGGAGAAGTGGGCTCTGATTAGAGAGATGAACGTGTGTCTCAGAGACTGGTGTGGGAGAAGTGTCTCTGATTAGAGAGATGAGTGTGTGTCTCAGAGACTGGTGTGGGAGAAGTGGGTTCTGATTAGAGAGATGAGTGTGTGTCTCAGAGACTGGTGTGGGAGAAGTGGGTTCTGATTAGAGAGATGAGTGTGTGTCTCAGAGACTGGTGTGGGAGAAGTGGGTTCTGGTTAGAGAGATGAGTGTGTGTCTCAGAGACTGGTGTGGGAGAAGTGGGCTCTGGTTAGAGAGATGAACGTGTGTCTCAGAGACTGGTGTGGGAGAAGTGGGTTCTGATTAGAGAGATGAATGTGTGTCTCAGAGACTGGTGTGGGAGAAGTGTCTCTGATTAGAGAGATGAGTGTGTGTCTCAGAGACTGGTGTGGGAGAAGTGGGTTCTGATTAGAGAGATGAGTGTGTGTCTCAGAGACTGGTGTGGGAGAAGTGGGTTCTGATTAGAGAGATGAACGTGTGTCTCAGAGACTGGTGTGGGAGAAGTGGGCTCTGGTTAGAGAGATGAACGTGTGTCTCAGAGACTGGTGTGGGAGAAGTGGGCTCTGGTTAGAGAGATGAGTGTGTGTCTCAGAGACTGGTGTGGGAGAAGTGGGCTCTGATTAGAGAGATGAACGTGTGTCTCAGAGACTGGTGTGGGAGAAGTGTCTCTGATTAGAGAGATGAGTGTGTGTCTCAGAGACTGGTGTGGGAGAAGTGTCTCTGATTAGAGAGATGAGTGTGTGTCTCAGAGACTGGTGTGGGAGAAGTGGGTTCTGATTAGAGAGATGAACGTGTGTCTCAGAGACTGGTGTGGGAGAAGTGGGTTCTGATAGAGAGATGAACGTGTGTCTCAGAGACTGGCGTGGGAGAAGTGGGCTCTGGTTAGAGAGATGAACGTGTGTCTCAGAGACTGGTGTGGGAGAAGTGGGTTCTGTTTAGAGGGATGAGTGTGTCTCAGAGACTGGTGTGGGAGAAGTGGGCTCTGATTAGAGAGATGAACGTGTGTCTCAGAGACTGGTGTGGGAGAAGTGTCTCTGATTAGAGAGATGAACGTGTGTCTCAGAGACTGGTGTGGGAGAAGTGGGTTCTGATTAGAGAGATGAACGTGTGTCTCAGAGACTGGTGTGGGAGAAGTGGGTTCTGGTTAGAGAGATGAACGTGTGTCTCAGAGACTGGTGTGGGAGAAGTGGGCTCTGGTTAGAGAGATGAACGTGTGTCTCAGAGACTGGTGTGGGAGAAGTGGGTTCTGGTTAGAGAGATGAGTGTGTGTCTCAGAGACTGGTGTGGGAGAAGTGGGTTCTGATTAGAGAGATGAGTGTGTGTCTCAGAGACTGGTGTGGGAGAAGTGGGCTCTGATTAGAGAGATGAACGTGTGTCTCAGAGACTGGTGTGGGAGAAGTGGGTTCTGGTTAGAGAGATGAGTGTGTGTCTCAGAGACTGGTGTGGGAGAAGTGGGTTCTGATTAGAGAGATGAACGTGTGTCTCAGAGACTGGTGTGGGAGACTTGGGCTCTGGTTACAGAGATGAACGTGTGTCTCAGAGACTGGTGTGGGAGAAGTGGTTTCTGGTTAGAGAGATGAGTGTGTGTCTCAGAGTCTGATGTGGGAGAAGTGTCTCTGTTTAGAGAGATGAGTGTGTGTCTCAGAGACTGGTGTGGGAGAAGTGGGATCTGATTAGAGAGATGAGTGTGTGTCTCAGAGACTGGTGTGGGAGAAGTGGGTTCTGATTAGAGAGATGAACGTGTGTCTCAGAGACTGGTGTGGGAGAAGTGTCTCTGATTAGAGAGATGAGTGTGTTTCTTAGAGACTGTTGTGGGAGAAGTGGGTTCTGATTAGAGAGATGAACGTGTGTCTCAGAGACTGGTGTTGGAGAAGTGTCTCTGATTAGAGAGATGAACGTGTGCCTCAGAGACTGGTGGGGGAGAAGTGGGTTCTGATTAGAGAGATGAACGTGTGTCTCAGGGACTGGTGTGGGAGAAGTGTCTCTGATTAGAGAGATGAGTGTGTGTCTCAGAGACTGGTGTGGGAGAAGTGGGTTCTGATTAGAGAGATGAACGTGTGTCTCAGAGACTGGTGTGGGAGAAGTGGGCTCTGGTTAGAGAGATGAACGTGTGTCTCAGAGACTGGTGTGGGAGAAGTGGGCTCTGGTTAGAGAGATGAGTGTGTGTCTCAGAGACTGGTGTGGGAGAAGTGGGTTCTGATTAGAGAGATGAACGTGTGTCTCAGAGACTGGTGTGGGAGAAGTGGGTTCTGATAAGAGAGATGAAAGTGTGTCTCAGAGACTGGCGTGGGAGAAGTGGGCTCTGTTTAGAGAGATGAACGTGTGTCTCAGAGACTGGTGTGGGAGAAGTGGGTTCTGGTTAGAGGGATGAGTGTGTGTCTCAGAGACTGGTGTGGGAGAAGTGGGTTCTGATTAGAGAGATGAATGTGTGTCTCAGAGACTGGTGTGGGAGAAGTGGGCTCTGAGTAGAGAGATGAGTGTGTGTCTCAGAGACTGGTGTGGGAGAAGTGTCTCTGATTAGAGAGATGAACGTGTGTCTCAGAGACTGGTGTGGGAGAAGGGGGTTCTGATTAGAGAGATGAACGTGTGTCTCAGAGACTGGTGTGGGAGAAGTGGGCTCTGAGAAGAGAGATGAACGTGTGTCTCAGAGACTGGTGTGGGAGAAGTGTCTCTAATTAGAGAGATGAGTGTGTTTCTCAGAGACTGGTGTGGGAGAAGTGTCTCTGATTAGAGAGATGAACGTGTTTCTCAGAGACTGGTGTGGGAGAAGTGGGTTCTGGTTAGAGAGATGAACGTGTGTCTCAGAGACTGGTGTGCGCGAAGTGGGTTCTGATTAGAGAGATGAACGTGTGTCTCAGAGACTGGTGTGGGAGAAGTGGGTTCTGATTAGAGAGATGAGTGTGTGTCTCAGAGACTGGTGGGGGAGAAGTGGGTTCTGATTAGAGAGATGAACGTGTGTCTCAGAGACTGGTGTGGGAGAAGTGTCTCTGATTAGAGAGATGAGTGTGTGTCTCAGAGACTGGTGTGGGAGAAGTGGGTTCTGGTTAGAGAGATGAGTGTGTGTCTCAGAGACTGGTGTGGGAGAAGTGGGTTCTGATTAGAGAGATGAACGTGTGTCTCAGAGACTGGTGTGGGAGAAGTGGGCTCTGGTTAGAGAGATGAACGTGTGTCTCAGAGACTGGTGTGGGAGAAGTGGGCTCTGATTAGAGAGATGAGTGTGTGTCTCAGAGACTGGTGTGGGAGAAGTGTCTCTGGTTAGAGAGATGAGTGTGTGTCTCAGAGACTGGTGTGGGAGAAGTGTCTCTGATTAGAGAGATGAACGTGTGTCTCAGAGACTGGTGTGGGAGAAGTGTCTCTGATTAGAGAGATGAGTGTGTGTCTCAGAGACTGGTGTGGGAGAAGTGTCTCTGGTTAGAGAGATGAGTGTGTGTCTCAGAGAATGGTGGGGGAGAAGTGGGTTCTGATTAGAGAGATGAACGTGTGTCTCAGAGACTGGTGTGGGAGAAGTGTCTCTGGTTAGAGAGATGAGTGTGTGTCTCAGAGACTGGTGGGGGAGAAGTGGGTTCTGATTAGAGAGATGAACGTGTGTCTCAGAGACTGGTGTGGGAGAAGTGTCTCTGATTAGAGAGATGAGTGTGTGTCTCAGAGACTGGCGTGGGAGAAGTGGGTTCTAATTAGAGAGATGAGTGTGTGTCTCAGAGACTGTTGTGGGAGAAGTGGGATCTGGTTAGAGAGATGAACGTGTGTCTCAGAGACTGGTGTGGGAGAAGTGGGCTCTGATTAGAGAGATGAAACTGTGTCTCAAAGACTGGTGTGGGAGAAGTGGGTTCTGATTAGAGAGATGAGTGTGTGTCTCAGAGACTGGTGTGGGAGAAGTGTCTCTGGTTAGAGAGATGAGTGTGTGTCTCAGAGACTGCTGTGGGAGAAGTGGGTTCTGATTAGAGAGATGAACGTGTGTCTCAGAGACTGGTGTGGGAGAAGTGGGTTCTGATTAGAGAGATGAACGTGTGTCTCAGAGACTGGCGTGGGAGAAGTGGGCTCTGCTTAGAGAGATGAACTTGTGTCTCAGAGAATGGTGTGGGAGAAGTGGGTTCTGGTTAGAGGGATGAGTGTGTCTCAGAGACTGGTGTGGGAGAAGTGGGCTCTGGTTAGAGAGATGAACGTGTGTCTCAGAGACTGGTGTGGGAGAAGTGTCTCTGATTAGAGAGATGAACGTGTGTCTCAGAGACTGGTGTGGGAGAAGTGGGTTCTGATTAGAGAGATGAACGTGTGTCTCAGAGACTGGTTTGGGAGAAGTGGGTTCTGATTAGAGAGATGAACGTGTGTCTCAGAGACTGGTGCGGGAGAAGTGGGTTCTGATTAGAGAGATGAACGTGTGTCTCAGAGACTGGTGTGGGAGAAGTGGGTTCTGGTTAGAGAGATGAACGTGTGTCTCAGAGACTGGTGTGGGAGAAGTGGGTTCTGGTTAGAGAGATGAGTGTGTGTCTCAGAGACTGATGTGGGAGAAGTGGGTTCTGATTAGAGAGATGAGTGTGTGTCTCAGAGACTGGTGTGGGAGAAGTGGGCTCTGGTTAGAGAGATGAACGTGTGTCTCAGAGACTGGTTTGGGAGAAGTGGGCTCTGGTTAGAGAGATGAGTGTGTGTCTCAGAGACTGGTGTGGGAGAAGTGGGTTCTGATTAGAGAGATGAACATGTGTCTCAGAGTCTGGTGTGGGAGAAGTGGGTTCTGATAAGAGAGATGAAAGTGTGTCTCAGAGACTGGCGTGGGAGAAGTGGGCTCTGTTTAGAGAGATGAACGTGTGTCTCAGAGACTGGTGTGGGAGAATTGGGTTCTGGTTAGAGGGATGAGTGTGTGTCTCAGAGACTGGTGTGGGAGAAGTGGGTTCTGATTAGAGAGATGAATGTGTATCTCAGAGACTGGTGTGGGAGAAGGGGGTTCTGATTAGAGAGATGAACGTGTGTCTCAGAGACTGGTGTGGGAGAAGTGGGTTCTGATTATAGAGATGAACGTGTGTCTCAGAGACTGGTGTGGGAGAAGTGGGCTCTGAGAAGAGAGATGAACGTGTGTCTCAGAGACTGGTGTGGGAGAAGTGTCTCTAATTAGAGAGATGAGTGTGTTTCTCAGAGACTGGTGTGGGAGAAGTGTCTCTGATTAGAGAGATGAACGTGTTTCTCAGAGACTGGTGTGGGAGAAGTGGGTTCTGGTTAGAGAGATGAACGTGTGTCTCAGAGACTGGTGTGCGCGAAGTGGGTTCTGATTAGAGAGATGAACGTGTGTCTCAGAGACTGGTGTGGGAGAAGTGGGTTCTGATTAGAGAGATGAGTGTGTGTCTCAGAGACTGATGTGGGAGACTTGGGCTCTGGTTACAGATTTGAACGTGTGTCTCAGAGACTGGTGTGGGAGAAGTGTCTCTGATTAGAGAGATGAACGTGTGTCTCAGAGACTGGTGGGGGAGAAGTGGGTTCTGATTAGAGAGATGAACGTGTGTCTCAGAGACTGGTGTGGGAGAAGTGTCTCTGATTAGAGAGATGAGTGTGTGTCTCAGAGACTGGTGTGGGAGAAGTGGGTTCTGGTTAGAGAGATGAGTGTGTGTCTCAGAGACTGGTGTGGGAGAAGTGGGTTCTGATTAGAGAGATGAACGTGTGTCTCAGAGACTGGTGTGGGAGAAGTGGGCTCTGGTTAGAGAGATGAACGTGTGTCTCAGAGACTGGTGTGGGAGAAGTGGGCTCTGATTAGAGAGATGAGTGTGTGTCTCAGAGACTGGTGTGGGAGAAGTGTCTCTGGTTAGAGAGATGAGTGTGTGTCTCAGAGACTGGTGTGGGAGAAGTGTCTCTGATTAGAGAGATGAACTTGTGTCTCAGAGACTGGTGGGGGAGAAATGGGTTCTGATTAGAGAGATGAACGTGTGTCTCAGAGACTGGTGTGGGAGAAGTGTCTCTGATTAGAGAGATGAGTGTGTGTCTCAGAGACTGGTGTGGGAGAAGTGTCTCTGGTTCGAGAGATGAGTGTGTGTCTCAGAGACTGGTGGGGGAGAAGTGGGTTCTGATTAGAGAGATGAACGTGTGTCTCAGAGACTGGTGTGGGAGAAGTGTCTCTGATTAGAGAGATGAGTGTGTGTCTCAGAGACTGGCGTGGGAGAAGTGGGTTCTAATTAGAGAGATGAGTGTGTGTCTCAGAGACTGGTGTGGGAGAAGTGTCTCTGGTTAGAGAGATGAGTGTGTGTCTCAGAGACTGGTGGGGGAGAAGTGGGTTCTGATTAGAGAGATGAACGTGTGTCTCAGAGACTGGTGTGGGAGAAGTGTCTCTGATTAGAGAGATGAGTGTGTGTCTCAGAGACTGGCGTGGGAGAAGTGGGTTCTAATTAGAGAGATGAGTGTGTGTCTCAGAGACTGTTGTGGGAGAAGTGGGATCTGGTTAGAGAGATGAACGTGTGTCTCAGAGACTGGTGTGGGAGAAGTGGGCTCTGATTAGAGAGATGAAACTGTGTCTCAAAGACTGGTGTGGGAGAAGTGGGTTCTGATTAGAGAGATGAACGTGTGTCTCAGAGACTGGTGTGGGAGAAGTGTCTCTGATTAGAGAGATGAGTGTGTGTCTCAGAGACTGGCGTGGGAGAAGTGGGTTCTAATTAGAGAGATGAGTGTGTGTCTCAGAGACTGGTGTGGGAGAAGTGTCTCTGGTTAGAGAGATGAGTGTGTGTCTCAGAGACTGGTGGGGGAGAAGTGGGTTCTGATTAGAGAGATGAACGTGTGTCTCAGAGACTGGTGTGGGAGAAGTGTCTCTGATTAGAGAGATGAGTGTGTGTCTCAGAGACTGGCGTGGGAGAAGTGGGTTCTAATTAGAGAGATGAGTGTGTGTCTCAGAGACTGTTGTGGGAGAAGTGGGATCTGGTTAGAGAGATGAACGTGTGTCTCAGAGACTGGTGTGGGAGAAGTGGGCTCTGATTAGAGAGATGAAACTGTGTCTCAAAGACTGGTGTGGGAGAAGTGGGTTCTGATTAGAGAGATGAACGTGTGTCTCAGAGACTGGTGTGGGAGAAGTGTCTCTGATTAGAGAGATGAGTGTGTGTCTCAGAGACTGGCGTGGGAGAAGTGGGTTCTAATTAGAGAGATGAGTGTGTGTCTCAGAGACTGGTGTGGGAGAAGTGGGTTCTAATTAGAGAGATGAGTGTGTGTCTCAGAGACTGGTGTGGGAGAAGTGTCTCTGGTTAGAGAGATGAGTGTGTGTCTCAGAGACTGGTGGGGGAGAAGTGGGTTCTGATTAGAGAGATGAACGTGTGTCTCAGAGACTGGTGTGGGAGAAGTGTCTCTGATTAGAGAGATGAGTGTGTGTCTCAGAGACTGGCGTGGGAGAAGTGGGTTCTAATTAGAGAGATGAGTGTGTGTCTCAGAGACTGTTGTGGGAGAAGTGGGATCTGGTTAGAGAGATGAACGTGTGTCTCAGAGACTGGTGTGGGAGAAGTGGGCTCTGATTAGAGAGATGAAACTGTGTCTCAAAGACTGGTGTGGGAGAAGTGTCTCTGGTTAGAGAGATGAGTGTGTGTCTCAGAGACTGCTGTGGGACAAGTGTCTCTGATTAGAGAGATGAGTGTGTGTCTCAGAGACTGGTGTGGGAGAAGTGGGTTCTGATTAGAGAGATGAACGTGTGTCTCAGAGACTGGTGTGGGAGAAGTGGGTTCTGATTAGAGAGATGAACGTGTGTCTCAGAGACTGGCGTGGGAGAAGTGGGCTCTGGTTAGAGAGATGAACTTGTGTCTCAGAGAATGGTGTGGGAGAAGTGGGTTCTGGTTAGAGGGATGAGTGTGTCTCAGAGACTGGTGTGGGAGAAGTGGGCTCTGGTTAGAGAGATGAACGTGTGTCTCAGAGACTGGTGTGGGAGAAGTGTCTCTGATTAGAGAGATGAACGTGTGTCTCAGAGACTGGTGTGGGAGAAGTGGGTTCTGATTAGAGAGATGAACGTGTGTCTCAGAGACTGGTTTGGGAGAAGTGGGTTCTGATTAGAGAGATGAACGTGTGTCTCAGAGACTGGTGTGGGAGAAGTGGGTTCTGGTTAGAGAGATGAACGTGTGTCTCAGAGACTGGTGTGGGAGAAGTGGGTTCTGATTAGAGAGATGAACGTGTGTCTCAGAGACTGGTTTGGGAGAAGTGGGTTCTGATTAGAGAGATGAACGTGTGTCTCAGAGACTGGTGTGGGAGAAGTGGGTTCTGGTTAGAGAGATGAACGTGTGTCTCAGAGACTGGTGTGGGAGAAGTGGGTTCTGGTTAGAGAGATGAACGTGTGTCTCAGAGACTGGTGTGGGAGAAGTGGGTTCTGGTTAGAGAGATGAGTGTGTGTCTCAGAGACTGATGTGGGAGAAGTGGGTTCTGATTAGAGAGATGAGTGTGTGTCTCAGAGACTGGTGTGGGAGAAGTGGGCTCTGATTAGAGAGATGAACGTGTGTCTCAGAGACTTTTGTGGAAGAAATGTCTCTGGTTAGAGAGATGAGTGTGTGTCTCAGAGACTGGTGTGGGAGAAGTGGGCTCTGATTAGAGATATGAACGTGTGTCTCAGAGACTGGTGTGGGAGAAGTGGGTTCTGATTAGAGAGATGAGTGTGTGTCTCAGAGATTGGTGTGGGAGACTTGGGCTCTGGTTACAGAGATGAACGTGTGTCTCAGAGACTGGTGTGGGAGAAGTGGTTTCTGGTTAGAGAGATGAGTGTGTGTCTCAGAGACTGATGTGGGAGAAGTGTCTCTGTTTAGAGAGATGAGTGTGTGTCTCAGAGACTGGTGTGGGAGAAGTTGGTTCTGATTAGAGAGATGAACGTGTGTCTCAGAGACTGGTGTGGGAGAAGTGGGCTCTGGTTAAAGAGATGAGTGTGTGTCTCAGAGACTGGTGTGGGAGAAGTGGGCTCTGATTAGAGAGATGAGTGTGTGTCTCAGAGACTGGTGTGGGAGAAGTGTCTCTGATTAGAGAGATGAGTGTTTGTCTCAGAGACTGGTATGGGAGAAGTGGGTTCTGTTTAGAGAGATGAGTGTATTTCTTAGAGACTGTTGTGGGAGAAGTGGGTTCTGATTAGAGAGATGAACGTGTGTCTCAGAGACTGGTGTGGGAGATGTCTCTCTGATTAGAGAGATGCACGTGTGTCTCAGAGACTGGTTTGGGAGAAGTGGGCTCTGGTTAGAGAGATGAGTGTGTGTCTCAGAGACTGGTGTGGGAGAAGTGGGTTCTGATTAGAGAGATGAACGTGTGTCTCAGAGACTGGTGTGGGAGAAATGTCTCTGATTAGAGAGATGAACGTGTGTCTCAGATACTGGTGTGGGAGAAGTGGGCTCTGGTTATAGGGATAAATGTGTGTCTCAGAGACTGGTGTGGGAGAAGTGGGCTCTGGTTTTGGGGCATCAGTTTTGGGGAAATTGGGATCTGTACGGTCTACACCTGCACTGTGCTGGGGCTGGTGTCCTGGTGAGCTGCCTAACCGTGGAAGTAGAGAGGATTTAAACTGAATAGTGGGGCAAGTGGTCAAATTTGGGAAGATGTGTTAAACCAAAGGGTAGAGAAAAGGTAAGAGAGACATGTATTAATATGTTAAATGATAAACAGACTTACAGGATGGGACAGAGAGTATAAATCGAAGTGTAACTCACCAGATAAGGCTAGATGTTACACAATAATAAAAGAACAAAACTAAAGGCTTTGACCTCATTACAGCCTTGGTTCAAACATGGTCAAAAGAGCTGAACTCCTGAGGTGAGGTGAGAGTGACTGTCCTTGACATCAAGGCAGCATTTGACCGAGTGTGGAATCAAGGAGCCCCAGCAAAACTGGAGTCAATGGGAATCAGGGGGAAAACTCGCCACTGGTTGGAGTCATACCTAGCACAAAGGAAGATGGTTGTGGTTGTTGGAGATCAGTCATCTCAGCTCCAGGACATCACTGCAGGATCTCCTCAGGGTAGTGTCCTAGACGCAACCATCTTCAGCCCCTTCATCAATGACCTTCCTTCCATCATAAGGTCAGAAGTGGGGATGTTCACTGATGATTACACAATGTTCAGCACCATTCGCGACTCCTCAGATACTGAAGCAGTCCATGTCCAAATGCAGCAAGACCTGGACAATATCCAGGCTTGGGCTGACAAGTGGCAAGTAACATTTACACCACACAAGTGTCAGGCAATGATCATCTCCAACAAGAGAGAATCCAACCATCGCCCCTTGATGTTCAATGGCATTACCATCACTGAATCCCCCACTGTCAACATCCTGGGGGTTACCATTGACCAGAAACTGAACTGGACTAGCCATATAAATACTGTGGCTACAAGAGCAGGTCAGAGGCTGGGAATCCTGCGGTGAGTAACTCACCTCCTGACTCCCCAAAGCCTTTCCACTATCTACAAGGCACAAGTCAGGAGTGTGATGGAATACTCCCCACTTGCCTGGATGAGTGCAGCTTCCACAACACTCAAGAAGCTGGACACCATCCAGGACAAAGCAGCCGCTTGATTGGCATCACATCCACAAACATTCACTCCCTCCACCAGCGACGCACAGTAGCAGCAGTGTGTGTACCATCTACAAGATGCACTGCAGGAACTCACCAAGGCTCCTTAGACAGCACCTTCCAAACCCACGACCACTACCATCTAGAAGGACAAGGGCAGCAGATAGATGGGAACACCACCACCTGGAAGATCCCCCCCAAGTCACTCACCATCCTGACTTGGAAATATATCACTGTTCCTTCACTGTCGCTGGGTCAAAATCCTGGAACTCCCTCCCTAACAGCACTGTGGGTGTACCTACACCACATGGACTGCAGCGGTTCAAGAAGGCAGCTCACCACCACCTTCTCAAGGGGCAACTAGGGATGGGCAATCAATGCTGGGCCCAGCCAGCGAAACCCACATCCTGTGAATGAATAAAACAAGGCCTGAGAAATGGTCGAGAGGAGATTTCCCTGGATGTTACCCAGGTTGAAAGACCTCCGCTCTGAGGAGAGTTTGGGGGAGTTAGAATTATTCTGCTTGGAACAGAGAAGGTTATGAGCTGAACTAATTGAGGGTTTCCCAGTAATGATACAGTCCACTCCACAAACTCCTTTACTGAGCTACTAACTCCATCCCTCTGCCCAACAACTGTCTGACACTCAACTAGTTTGTTCACAAGTTGGTCACTGAGGTGAAGTCTGATCACAGATTCATACCATCTCTTAGAGGCCTCTTCCACCTCAGTAACATCGCTTCATTTCACCCCATCTCAGCTTATCCACTGCTGGAACCCTCACCCAGTGCCTTTCTTACCTCTAGACTGGTCTATTCAATGCTGTTCTGACTGCTCTCCCTCTTTCTCCTCCAGAAACTCTGCCCCTCGTCCCTGTGCTCACCGATCTACACCAGCTCATGTTAAGCAAAGTTCACACCCATTTTTTCAAATCTCAGCATGAAGACAGCCCTCCCTATCTTTGTAATCTCCTCGAGTTTCACAACCCTCAGAGCTCACTGATCTCTTTCTGGCCATCCAGATATCCACCATTTGAATCACTCCACCATTAGCAGCCTGGGCCCTGAGCTCTGAATTCTCTCCCTAAACCTCCCCACCTCCCCACCCTCCACCCCTCCATCCCTCAACTCTCCATCCCCCACCCCCCATCCCTCCATCCCTCAACTCTCCATCCCCCACCCGCCATCCCTCCAACCTTCTATCTCTCCATCCCCCACCCCCATCCCTCCATCCCTCAACTCTCCATCCCCCACCCCATCCCTCCATCCCTCTATCTCTCCATCCCCCACCCCATCCCTCCATCCCTCTATCTCTCCATCCCCCACCCCATCCCTCCATCTCTCTATCTCTCCATCTCCCACCCCCATCCCTCCATCCCTCTATCTCTCCATCCCCCACCCCATCCTTCCATCCCTCTATCTCTCCATCCCCCACCCCCATCCCTCCATCCCTCTACCTCTCCAAGCCCCACCCCCATCCCTCCATCTCTCCATCCTCCAATTCCCCATCTCCCCTTCCCCTTATCCCACCATCCACATATGCCCATCCCCATATCCCCACATCCCCCAACCCCATATCCCCCATCCCCAACCCCATATCCCCCCAACCCCGTATCCCCACATCCCCCAACCCCATATCCCCCCATCCCCATATCCCCACATCCCCAACCCCATATACCCCCATCCCCCAACCCCATATCCCCCCAACCCCGTATCCCCACATCCCCCAACCCCATATCCCCCCATTCCCATATCCCCACATCCCCAACCCCATATACCCCCATCCCCCAACCCCATATCCCCCATATCCCCACATCCCCACATCCCCAACCCCATATACCCCCATCCCCATATCCCCACATCCCCAACCCCATATACCCCAACCCCATATCCCCCCCATCCCCATATCCCCACAACCTCCAACCCCATATCCCCCATCCCCATATCCCCATATCCCCCATTCCAATGTCCCCCGTCCTCCATCTCCCCATCCCCCCACATCCACATATCTCCCCATTCATCCATTGCCACACCCCCCTACATCCCCATATCCCCCATCTCTCCATCCCCCCACATCCCCATATCCCCCCATTCCCCCAACCCCATCCCTCCATTCCCCACATCCCCATATCCCTACATCCCCCATCCCCACATACTCCCAGCCCCATATCCCCCCATCCCCCCAACCCCATACCCCCATCGCTCCATCGTAACATCCCCCTACATTCCCATATTCCCCTCACCCCCATATCTCCACATCCCCCATCCCGATATCTCCATTTCTTCCTATCCCCCCACATCCCCATATCCCCCCACATCCCCATATCCCCCCCATCCCTCCATCCCCATCCCCCCACATCCACATATCCCCATCCCCATATTCCCCGCATCCACATATCCCCCATTCTCACCACCCCCCCTCCCATCCCCTCACATTTCTCAGGATAAGGGGTCAATCATTTGGGACTGAGATGAGTAGAAATTGCTTCCCTCACAGGGTTGTGAAACTTTGGAATTCTCTAGCCCAGAGGGTTATGGATGCTCCTTTATTGAATATATTTAACATTGGGATGGACAGATTTTTGGTGTCTCGATGAATTAAGGGATATTGGGAGTGAAGCCCGAGATCAGCCATGATGGTATTGAATGGAGGAGCAGGCTCGATGGGCTGAATGGTCCACTCCAGCTCCTGTTTCCTGTCTTCCTGTTTATTCAGCTCGATGCTGTGGATTTTTGGATTTAGATAGGGTGGCAAACATTCAGCATTCCCACTTCCCGAATTCTTGCCTGAATCTGGAACTCCAGGCAAATCTCTAGGATCCTGAGTTGATGCTTGTTGTATGTCTGATGATGGAGAGTAGACTGAGGGGTGGTAATTGGCCGGGTTGGATTTTTGTGTACAGGACATACCTGGGCAATTTTCCACACAGCTGGGTAGATGCCAGTGTTGTAGCTGTACTGGAACAGCTTGGCTAGGGGCATGGCAAGCTCTGGAGCACAAGTCTTCAGTACTATTGCTGGAATATTGTCAGGGCCCAGAGCCTTTGCAGTATCCAGTGAATTCAGCCGTTTCCTGATATCACGTGGAGTGAATCAAATTGGCAGGAGACTGGCATCTGTGATGCTGGGGACCTCCAGAGGAGGCTGAGATGGATCATCCACTCAGCACTTCTGGCTGAAGATTGTAGCAAATGCTTCAGCTTTATCTTTTGCACTGATGTGCTGGGCTCCTCCATCATTGAGGATGGGGATATTTGTGCAGCCTCCTCCAGTGAGCTGTTTAATTGTCCACCACCATTCACAACTGGATGTGGCAGGACTGCAGAGCGTAGATCTGCTCTGTTGGGAGTGGGATTGCTTAGCTCTGTCTATCACTTGCTGCTTATGCTGTTTGACATGCAAGTAGTCCTGTGTTATAGCTTCACCAGGTTGACACCTCATTTTTAGGTATACCTGGTGCTGCTCCTGGCATGCCCTCCTGCACTCTTCATTGAACCAGGGTTGATCCCCTTGCTTGATGGTAATGGTAGAGTGGGTGATATGCTGGGCCATGAGGTTACAGATCGTGTTCGAGTACAATTCTGCTGCTGCTGATGGCCCACAGCACCTCATGGATGCCCAGTCTTGAGTTGCTAGATCTGTTTGAAATCTATCCCATTTAGCACAGTGGTAGTGCCACACAACACGATGGAGGGTATCCTCAATGTGAAGGTGGGACTTTGTCTCCACAATGACTGTGTGGTGGTCACTCCTACTGATACTGTCATGGACAGATGCATCTGCAGCAGGCAGGTTGGTGAGGATGGGGTCAAGTATGTTTTTCCCTCTTGTTGGTTCCCTCACCACCTGCTGCAGACCCAGTCTAGCAGCTATGTCCACTAGGACTCGGCCAGCTCGGTCAGTAGTGGTGCTACCGAGCCACACTTGGTGATGGACATTGAAGTCCCCACCCAGAGTACATTCTGTGCCCTTGACACCCTCAGTGCTTCCTCCAAGTGGTGTTCAACATGGAGGAGGCACTGATTCATCAGCTGAGGGAGGGCGGTACGTGGTAATCAGCAGGAGGTTTCCTTGTCCATGTTTCACTACCCAGGCTGGACCTACCCCAGACCCCAGTCCCTCACTACCCAGTCTGGACCTACCCCAGTCCCCAGTCCCTCACTACCCAGACTGGACCTACCCCAGTCCCCAGTCCCTCACTACCCAGTCTGGACCTACCCCAGACCCCAGACCCTCACTACCCAGTCTGGACCTACCCCAGACCCCAGACCCTCACTACCCAGTCTGGACCTACCCCAGACCCCAGACCCTCACTACCCAGTCTGGACCTACCCCAGTCCCCAGTCCCTCACTACCCAGTCTGGACCTACCCCAGACCCCAGACCCTCACTACCCAGTCTGGACCTACCCCAGACCCTCACTACCCAGTCTGGACCTACCCCAGTCCCCAGTCCCTCACTAACCAGTCTGGGTTTACCCCAGACCCCAGTCCCTCACTACCCAGTCTGGACCTACCCCAGTCCCCAGACCCTCACTACCCAGTCTGGACCTACCCCAGACCCCAGACCCTCACTACCCAGTCTGGGTTTACCCCAGACCCCAGTCCCTCACTACCCAGTCTGGACCTACCACAGTCCCCAGTCCCTCACTACCCAGTCTGGGTTTACCCCAGACCCCAGTCCCTCACTACCCAGTCTGGACCTACCCCAGTCCCCAGTCCCTCACTACCCAGTCTGGACCTACCCCAGTCCCCAGTCCCTCACTAACCAGTCTGGACCTACCCCAGTCCCCAGTCCCTCACTACCCAGTCTGGACCTACCCCAGTCCCTCACTACCCAGTCTGGACCTACCCCAGTCCCCAGTCCCTCACTACCCAGTCTGGACCTACCCCAGTCCCTCACTACCCAGTCTGGACCTACCCCAGTCCCCAGTCCCTCACTACCCAGTCTGGACCTACCCCAGTCCCTCACTACCCAGTCTGGACCTACCCCAGTCCCCAGTCCCTCACTACCCAGTCTGGACCTACCCCAGTCCCCAGTCCCTCACTACCCAGTCTGGACCTACCCCAGTCCGCAGTCCCTCACTACCCATTCGGGGTTTACCCCAGTCCCCAGTCCCTCACTACCCAGTCTGGACCTACCCCAGTCCCTCACTACCCAGTCTGGACCTACCCCAGTCCCCAGTCCCTCACTACCCAGTCTGGACCAACCCCAGTCCCTCACTACCCAGTCTGGACCTACCCCAGTCCCCAGTCCCTCACTTCCCAGTCTGGACCTACCCCAGTCCCCAGTCCCTCACTACCCAGTCTGGACCTACCCCAGTCCCCAGTCCCTCACTACCCAGTCTGTGTTTACCCCAGTCCCCAGACCCTCACTACCCAGTCTGGACCTACCCCAGTCCCCAGTCCCTCACTACCCAGTCTGGACCTACCCCAGTCCCCAGTCCCTCACTAACCAGTCTGGCCCTAACCCAGTCCCCAGTCCCTCACTACCCAGACTGGACCTACCCCAGTCCCTCACTACCCAGTCTGGACCTACCCCAGTCCCTCACTACCCAGTCTGGACCTACCCCAGTCCCCAGTCCCTCACTACCCAGTCTGGACCTACCCCAGTCCCTCACTACCCAGTCTGGACCTACCCCAGTCCCCAGTCCCTCACTACCCAGTCTGTGTTTACCCCAGTCCCCAGTCCCTCACTACCCAGTCTGGACCTACCCCAGTCCCTCACTACCCAGTCTGGACCTACCCCAGTCCCTCACTACCCAGTCTGGACCTACCCCAGTCCCCAGTCCCTCACTACCCAGTCTGTGTTTACCCCAGTCCCCAGTCCCTCACTACCCAGTCTGGACCTACCCCAGTCCCTCACTACCCAGTCTGGACCTACCCCAGTCCCCAGTCCCTCACTACCCAGTCTGTGTTTACCCCAGTCCCCAGTCCCTCACTACCCAGTCTGTGTTTACCCCAGTCCCCAGTCCCTCACTACCCAGTCTGGACCTACCCCAGTCCCTCACTACCCAGTCTGGACCTACCCCAGTCCCCAGTCCCTCACTACCCAGTCTGGACCTACCCCAGTCCCCAGTCCCTCACTACCCAGTCTGGACCTACCCCAGTCCCCAGTCCCTCACTACCCAGTCTGGACCTACCCCAGTCCCCAGACCCTCACTACCCAGTCTGGACCTACCCCAGTCCCCAGTCCCTCACTACCCAGTCTGGTTTACCCCAGTCCCCAGACCCTCACTACCCAGTCTGGACCTACCCCAGACCCCAGTCCCTCACTACCCAGTCTGGACCTACCCCAGTCCCTCACTACCCAGTCTGGACCTACCCCAGTCCCCAGTCCCTCACTACCCAGTCTGGGTTTACCCCAGTCCCCAGTCCCTCACTACCCAGTCTGGACCTACCCCAGTCCCTCACTACCCAGTCTGGACCTACCCCAGTCCCTCACTACCCAGTCTGGACCTACCCCAGTCCCCAGTCCCTCACTACCCAGTCTGGACCTACCCCAGTCCCTCACTACCCAGTCTGGACCTACCCCAGTCCCTCACTACCCAGTCTGGACCTACCCCAGTCCCCAGTCCCTCACTACCCAGTCTGGACCTACCCCAGTCCCCAGTCCCTCACTACCCAGTCTGGACCTACCCCAGTCCCCAGTCCCTCACTACCCAGTCTGGACCTACCCCAGTGCCTCACTACCCAGTCTGGGTTTACCCCAGTCCCCAGTCCCTCACTACCCAGTCTGGACCTACCCCAGTCCGCAGTCCCTCACTACCCAGTCTGGACCTACCCCAGTCCCCAGTCCCTCACTACCCAGTCTGGACCTACCCCAGTCCCCAGTCCCTCACTACCCAGTCTGGACCTACCCCAGACCCCAGTCCCTCACTACTCAGTCTGGACCTACCCCAGTCCCCAGTCCCTCACTACCCAGTCTGGACCTACCCCAGACCCTCACTACCCAGTCTGGACCTACCCCAGTCCCCAGTCCCTCACTACCCAGTCTGGACCTACCCCAGTCCCTCACTACCCAGTCTGGACCTACCCCAGTCCCCAGTCCCTCACTACCCAGTCTGGACCTACCCCAGTCCCTCACTACCCAGTCTGTGTTTACCCCAGTCCCCAGTCCCTCACTACACAGTCTGGACCTACCCCAGTCCCTCACTACCCAGTCTGTGTTTACCCCAGTCCCCAGTCCCTCACTACCCAGTCTGGACCTACCCCAGTCCCCAGTCCCTCACTACCCAGTCTGGACCTACCCCAGTCGCCAGTCCCTCACTACCCAGTCTGTGTTTACCCCAGTCCCCAGTCCCTCACTACCCAGTCTGGACCTACCCCAGTCCCTCACTACCCAGTCTGGACCTACCCCAGTCCCCAGTCCCTCACTACCCAGTCTGGACCTACCCCAGACCACAGACCCTCACTACCCAGTCTGGACCTACCCCAGTCCCCAGTCCCTCACTACCCAGTCTGGACCTACCCCAGTCCCCAGTCCCTCACTACCCAGTCTGGACCTACCCCAGTCCCCAGTCCCTCACTACCCAGTCTGGACCTACCCCAGTCCCTCACTACCCAGACTGGACCTACCCCAGACCCCAGACCCTCACTACCCAGTCTGGACCTACCCCAGTCCCCAGTCCCTCACTACCCAGTCTGGACCTACCCCAGTCCCCAGTCCCTCACTACCCAGTCTGGACCTACCCCAGTCCCCAGTCCCTCACTACCCAGTCTGGACCTACCCCAGTCCCCAGTCCCTCACTACCCAGTCTGGACCTACCCCAGTCCCCAGTCCCTCACTACCCAGTCTGGACCTACCCCAGTCCCCAGTCCCTCACTACCCAGTCTGGACCTACCCCAGTCCCCAGTCCCTCACTACCCAGTCTGTGTTTACCCCAGTCCCCAGACCCTCACTACCCAGTCTGGACCTACCCCAGTCCCTCACTACCCAGTCTGGACCTACCCCAGTCCCCAGTCCCTCACTACCCAGTCTGGACCTACCCCAGTCCCCAGTCCCTCACTACCCAGTCTGGACCTACCCCAGTCCCCAGTCCCTCACTACCCAGTCTGGACCTACCCCAGTCCCCAGTCCCTCACTACCCAGTCTGGACCTACCCCAGTCCCTCACTAACCAGTCTGGACCTACCCCAGTCCCCAGACCCTCACTACCCAGTCTGTGTTTACCCCAGTCCCCAGTCCCTCACTACCCAGTCTGGACCTACCCCAGTCCCCAGTCCCTCACTACCCAGTCTGGCCCTACCCCAGTCCCCAGTCCCTCACTACCCAGTCTGGACCTACCCCAGTCCCTCACTACCCAGTCTGGACCTACCCCAGTCCCCAGTCCCTCACTACCCAGTCTGGACCTACCCCAGTCCCCAGTCCCTCACTACCCAGTCTGGACCTACCCCAGTCCCCAGTCCCTCACTACCCAGTCTGGACCTACCCCAGTCCCCAGTCCCTCACTACCCAGTCTGGACCTACCCCAGTCCCCAGTCCCTCACTACCCAGTCTGGTTTACCCCAGTCCCCAGACCCTCACTACCCAGTCTGGACCTACCCCAGACCCCAGTCCCTCACTACCCAGTCTGGACCTACCCCAGTCCCTCACTACCCAGTCTGGACCTACCCCAGTCCCCAGTCCCTCACTACCCAGTCTGGGTTTACCCCAGTCCCCAGTCCCTCACTACCCAGTCTGGACCTACCCCAGTCCCTCACTACCCAGTCTGGACCTACCCCAGTCCCTCACTACCCAGTCTGGACCTACCCCAGTCCCCAGTCCCTCACTACCCAGTCTGGACCTACCCCAGTCCCTCACTACACAGTCTGGACCTACCCCAGTCCCTCACTACCCAGTCTGGACCTACCCCAGTCCCCAGTCCCTCACTACCCAGTCTGGACCTACCCCAGTCCCCAGTCCCTCACTACCCAGTCTGGACCTACCCCAGTCCCTCACTACCCAGTCTGGGTTTACCCCAGTCCCCAGTCCCTCACTACCCAGTCTGGGTTTACCCCAGTCCCCAGTCCCTCACTACCCAGTCTGGACCTACCCCAGTCCCCAGTCCCTCACTACCCAGTCTGGACCTACCCCAGTCCCCAGTCCCTCACTACCCAGTCTGGACCTACCCCAGTCCCCAGTCCCTCACTACCCAGTCTGGACCTACCCCAGACCCCAGTCCCTCACTACCCAGTCTGGACCTACCCCAGTCCCCAGTCCCTCACTACCCAGTCTGGGTTTACCCCAGTCCCCAGTCCCTCACTACCCAGTCTGTGTTTACACCAGTCCCCAGTCCCTCACTACCCAGTCTGGACCTACCCCAGACCACAGACCCTCACTACCCAGTCTGGACCTACCCCAGTCCCTCACTACCCAGTCTGGACCTACCCCAGTCCCCAGTCCCTCACTACCCAGTCTGGACCTACCCCAGTCCCCAGACCCTCAGTACCCAGTCTGGACCTACCCCAGTCCCCAGTCCCTCACTACCCAGTCTGGACCTACCCCAGTCCCCAGTCCCTCACTACCCAGTCTGGACCTACCCCAGTCCCCAGTCCCTCACTACCCAGTCTGGACCTACCCCAGACCACAGACCCTCACTACCCAGTCTGGACCTACCCCAGTCCCCAGTCCCTCACTACCCAGTCTGGACCTACCCCAGTCCCCAGTCCCTCACTACCCAGTCTGGACCTACCCCAGACCCCAGACCCTCACTACCCAGTCTGGACCTACCCCAGTCCCCAGTCCCTCACTACCCAGTCTGGACCTACCCCAGTCCCCAGTCCCTCACTACCCAGTCTGGACCTACCCCAGTCCCTCACTACCCAGACTGGACCTACCCCAGACCCCAGACCCTCACTACCCAGTCTGGACCTACCCCAGTCCCCAGTCCCTCACTACCCAGTCTGGACCTACCCCAGTCCCCAGTCCCTCACTACCCAGTCTGGACCTACCCCAGTCCCCAGTCCCTCACTACCCAGTCTGGACCTACCCCAGTCCCCAGTCTGGACCTACCCCAGTCCCCAGTCCCTCACTACCCAGTCTGGACCTACCCCAGTCCCCAGTCCCTCACTACCCAGTCTGGACCTACCCCAGTCCCCAGTCCCTCACTACCCAGTCTGGACCTACCCCAGTCCCTCACTACCCAGTCTGGACCTACCCCAGTCCCCAGTCCCTCACTACCCAGTCTGGACCTACCCCAGTCCCCAGTCCCTCACTACCCAGTCTGGACCTACCCCAGTCCCCAGTCCCTCACTACCCAGTCTGGACCTACCCCAGTCCCCAGTCCCTCACTACCCAGTATGGACCTACCCCAGACCCCAGTCCCTCACTACCCAGTCTGGACCTACCCCAGTCACTCACTACCCAGTCTGGACCTACCCCAGTCCCCAACCCTCACTACCCAGTCTGGACCTACCCCAGTCCCCAGTCCCTCACTACCCAGTCTGGGTTTACCCCAGACCCCAGTCCCTCACTACCCATTCTGGACCTACCCCAGTCCCCAGTCCCTCACTACCCAGTCTGGACCTACCCCAGTCCCCAGTCCCTCACTACCCAGTCTGGACCTACCCCAGTCCCCAGTCCCTCACTACCCAGTCTGGGTTTACCCCAGTCCCCAGTCCCTCACTACCCAGTCTGGACCTACCCCAGTCCCCAGTCCCTCACTACCCAGTCTGGACCTACCCCAGTCCCCAGTCCCTCACTACCCAGTCTGGACCTACCCCAGTCCCTCACTACCCAGTCTGGGTTTACCCCAGACCCCAGTCCCTCACTACCCAGTCTGGACCTACCCCAGACCCCAGTCCCTCACTACCCAGTCTGGACCTGCCCCAGTCCCTCACTACCCTGTCTGGACCTACCCCAGTCCCCAGTCCCTCACTACCCAGTCTGGACCTACCCCAGTCCCTCACTACCCAGTCTGGGTTTACCCCAGACCCCAGACCCTCACTACCCAGTCTGGGTTTACCCCAGACCCCAGTCCCTCACTACCCAGTCTGGACCTACCCCAGTCCCCAGTCCCTCACTACCCAGTCTGGACCTACCCCAGTCCCCAGTCCCTCACTACCCAGTCTGGGTTTACCCCAGTCCCCATTCCCTCACTACCCAGTCTGGACCTTCCCCAGTCCCCAGTCCCTCACTACCCAGTCTGGACCTACCCCAGTCCCCAGTCCCTCACTACCCAGTCTGGACCTACCCCAGTCCCTCACTACCCAGTCTGGACCTACCCCAGTCCCCAGTCCCTCACTACCCAGTCTGGACCTACCCCAGTCCCTCACTACCCAGTCTGGACCTACCCCAGTCCCCAGTCCCTCACTACCCAGTCTGGACCTACCCCAGTCCCTCACTACCCAGTCTGGACCTACCCCAGTCCCCAGACCCTCACTACCCAGTCTGGACCTACCCCAGTCCCCAGTCCCTCACTACCCAGTCTGGGTTTACCCCAGTCCCCAGTCCCTCACTACCCAGTCTGGACCTACCCCAGACCCCAGTCCCTCACTACCCAGTCTGTGTTTACCCCAGTCCCCAGTCCCTCACTACCCAGTCTGGACCTACCCCAGTCCCTCACTACCCAGTCTGGACCTACCCCAGACCCCAGACCCTCACTACCCAGTCTGGACCTACCCCAGTCCCCAGTCCCTCACTACCCAGTCTGGACCTACCCCAGTCCCTCACTACCCAGTCTGGACCTACCCCAGACCGCAGACCCTCACTACCCAGTCTGGACCTACCCCAGACCCCAGACCCTCACTACCCAGTCTGGACCTACCCCAGTCCCCAGTCCCTCACTACCCAGTCTGGACCTACCCCAGTCCCTCACTACCCAGTCTGGACCTACCCCAGTCCCCAGTCCCTCACTACCCAGTCTGGACCTACCCCAGTCCCCAGTCCCTCACTACCCAGTCTGGACCTACCCCAGTCCCTCACTACCCAGTCTGGACCTACCCCAGTCCCCAGTCCCTCACTACCCAGTCTGGACCTACCCCAGTCCCTCACTACCCAGTCTGGACCTACCCCAGTCCCCAGTCCCTCACTACCCAGTCTGGACCTACCCCAGTCCCCAGTCCCTCACTACCCAGTCTGGACCTACCCCAGTCCCTCACTACCCAGTCTGGACCTACCCCAGTCCCCAGTCCCTCACTACCCAGTCTGGACCTGCCCCAGTCCCTCACTACCCAGTCTGGACCTACCCCAGTCCCCAGTCCCTCACTACCCAGTCTGGGTTTACCCCAGTCCCCAGTCCCTCACTACCCAGTCTGGACCTAACCCAGTCCCTCACTACCCAGTCTGGACCTACCCCAGTCCCCAGTCCCTCACTACCCAGTCTGGACCTACCCCAGTCCCCAGTCCCTCACTACCCAGTCTGGACCTACCCCAGTCCCCAGTCCCTCACTACCCAGTCTGGGTTTACCCCAGTCGCCAGTCCCTCACTACCCAGTCTGGACCTACCCCAGAGCCTCACTACCCAGTCTGGACCTACCCCAGTCCCTCACTACCCAGTCTGGACCTAACCCAGTCCCCAGACCCTCACTACCCAGTCTGGGTTTACCCCAGTCCCCAGTCCCTCACTACCCAGTCTGGACCTACCCCAGTCCCCAGTCCCTCACTACCCAGTCTGGACCTACCCCAAGTCCCCAGTCCCTCACTACCCAGTCTGGACCTACCCCAGTCCCCAGTCCCTCACTACCCAGTCTGGACCTACCCCAAGTCCCCAGTCCCTCACTACCCAGTCTGGACCTACCCCAGTCCCCAGTCCCTCACTACCCAGTCTGGACCTCCCCCAGTCCCCAGTCCCTCACTACCCAGTCTGGACCTACCCCAGTCCCCAGTCCCTCACTACCCAGTCTGGGTTTACCCCAGTCGCCAGTCCCTCACTACCCAGTCTGGACCTACCCCAGTCCCCAGTCCCTCACTACCCAGTCTGGACCTACCCCAGTCCCCAGTCCCTCACTACCCAGTCTGGACCTACCCCAGTCCCTCACTACCCAGTCTGGACCTACCCCAGTCCCCAGACCCTCACTACCCAGTCTGGGTTTACCCCAGTCGCCAGTCCCTCAATACCCAGTCTGGACCTACCCCAGAGCCTCACTACCCAGTCTGGACCTACCCCAGTCCCTTACTACCCAGTCTGGACCTACCCCAGTCCCCAGACCCTCACTACCCAGTCTGGGTTTACCCCAGTCCCCAGTCCCTCACTACCCAGTCTGGACCTACCCCAGTCCCCAGTCCCTCACTACCCAGTCTGGACCTACCCCAAGTCCCCAGTCCCTCACTACCCAGTCTGGACCTACCCCAGTCCCCAGTCCCTCACTACCCAGTCTGGACCTCCCCCAGTCCCTCACTACCCAGTCTGGACCTACCCCAGTCCCTCACTACCCAGTCTGGACCTACCCCAGTCCCTCACTACCCAGTCTGGACCTACCCCAGTCCCTCACTACCCAGTCTGGACCTACCCCAGTCCCCAGTCCCTCACTATACAGTCTGGACCTACCCCAGTCCCCAGTCCCTCACTACCCAGTCTGGGTTTACCCCAGTCCCCAGTCCCTCACTACCCAGTCTGGACCTACCCCAGTCCCCAGTCCCTCACTACCCAGTCTGGACCTACCCCAGTCCCCAGACCCTCTCTACCCACTCTGGACCTACCCCAGACCCTCACTACCCAGTCTGGACCTACCCCAGGCCCCAGTCCCTCACTACCCAGTCTGGACCTACCCCAGTCCCCAGTCCCTCACTACCCAGTCTGGACCTACCCCAGTCCCTCACTACCCAGTCTGGACCTACCGCAGTCCCCAGTCCCTCACTACCCAGTCTGGACCTACCCCAGACCCCAGTCCCTCACTACCCAGTCTGGGTTTACCCCATTCCCCAGTCCCTCACTACCCAGTGTGGACCTACCCCAGTCCCTCACTACCCAGTCTGGACCTACCCCAGTCCCCAGTCCCTCACTACCCATTCTGGATCTACCCCAGACCCTCACTACCCAGTCTGGACCTACCCCAGTCTCCAGTCCCTCACTACCCAGTCTGGACCTACCCCAAGTCCCCAGTCCCTCACTACCCAGTCTGGACCTACCCCAGTCCCCAGTCCCTCACTACCCAGTCTGGACCTACCCCAAGTCCCCAGTCCCTCACTACCCAGTCTGGACCTACCCCAGTCCCCAGTCCCTCACTACCCAGTCTGGACCTACCCCAGTCCCCAGACCCTCACTACCCAGTCTGGGTTTACCCCAGTCCCCAGTCCCTCACTACCCAGTCTGGACCTACCCCAGTCCCTCACTACCCAGTCTGGACCTACCCCAGTCCCCAGTCCCTCACTACCCAGTCTGGACCTACCCCAGTCCCCAGTCCCTCACTACCCAGTCTGGACCTACCCCAGTCCCTCACTACCCAGTCTGGACCTACCCCAGTCCCCAGTCCCTCACTACCCAGTCTGGACCTACCCCAGTCCCCAGTCCCTCACTACCCAGTCTGGACCTACCCCAGACCCCAGTCCCTCACTACCCAGTCTGGACCTACCCCAGTCCCTCACTACCCAGTCTGGACCTACCCCAGTCCCCAGTCCCTCACTACCCAGTCTGGACCTACCCCAGTCCCCAGTCCCTCACTACCCAGTCTGGACCTACCCCAGTCCCCAGACCCTCACTACCCAGTCTGGACCTACCCCAGTCCCCAGTCCCTCACTACCCAGTCTGGACCTACCCCAGTCCCTCACTACCCAGTCTGGACCTACCCCAGTCCCCAGTCCCTCACTACCCAGTCTGGACCTACCCCAGTCCCCAGTCCCTCACTACCCAGTCTGGACCTACCCCAGTCCCCAGTCCCTCACTACCCAGTCTGGACCTACCCCAGTCCCTCACTACCCAGTCTGGACCTACCCCAGTCCCTCACTACCCAGTCTGGACCTACCCCAGTCCCTCACTACCCAGTCTGGACCTACCCCAGTCCCCAGTCCCCTCACTACCCAGTCTGGACCTACCCCAGTCCCCAGTCCCTCACTACCCAGTCTGGACCTACCCCAGTCCCCAGTCCCTCACTACCCAGTCTGGACCTACCCCAGTCCCCAGTCACTCACTACCCAGTCTGGACCTACCCCAGTCCCCGTCCCTCACTACCCAGTCTGGACCTACCCCAGTCCCCAGTCACTCACTACCCAGTCTGGACCTACCCTAGTCCCTCACTACCCAGTCTGGACCTACCCCAGTCCCCAGTCCCTCACTACCCAGTCTGGACCTACCCCAGTCCCTCACTACCCAGTCTGGACCTACCCCAGTCCCCAGTCCCTCACTACCCAGTCTGGACCTACCCCAGTCCCTCACTACCCAGTCTGGACCTACCCCAGTCCCTCACTACCCAGTCTGGACCTACCCCAGTCCCTCACTACCCAGTCTGGACCTACCCCAGTCCCCAGTCACTCACTACCCAGTCTGGACCTACCCCAGTCCCTCACTACCCAGTCTGGACCTACCCCAGACCCCAGTCCCTCACTACCCAGTCTGGACCTACCCCAGTCCCCAGTCCCTCACTACCCAGTCTGGACCTACCCCAGTCCCCAGTCCCTCACTACCCAGTCTGGACCTACCCCAGTCCCCAGTCCCTCACTACCCAGTCTGGACCTACCCCAGTCCCCAGTCCCTCACTACCCAGTCTGGACCTACCCCAGTCGCCAGTCCCTCACTACCCAGTCTGGACCTACCCCAGACCCCAGTCCCTCACTACCCAGTCTGGACCTACCCCAGTCCCTCACTACCCAGTCTGGACCTACCCCAGTCCCCAGTCCCTCACTACCCAGTCTGGACCTACCCCAGACCCTCACTACCCAGTCTGGACCTACCCCAGTCCCCAGTCCCTCACTACCCAGTCTGGACCTACCCCAGTCCCCAGTCCCTCACTACCCAGTCTGGACCTACCCCAGAGCCTCACTACCCAGTCTGGACCTACCCCAGTCCCTCACTACCCAGTCTGGACCTACCCCAGTCCCCAGACCCTCACTACCCAGTCTGGGTTTACCCCAGTCCCCAGTCCCTCACTACCCAGTCTGGACCTACCCCAGTCCCCAGTCCCTCACTACCCAGTCTGGACCTACCCCAGACCCCAGTCCCTCACTACCCAGTCTGGACCTACCCCAGTCCCTCACTACCCAGTCTGGACCTACCCCAGTCCCCAATCCCTCACTACCCAGTCTGGACCTACCCCAAGTCCCCAGTCCCTCACTACCCAGTCTGGACCTACCCCAGTCCCCAGTCCCTCACTACCCAGTCTGGACCTACCCCAAGTCCCCAGTCCCTCACTACCCAGTCTGGACCTACCCCAGACCCCAGTCCCTCACTACCCAGTCTGGACCTACCCCAAGTCCCCAGTCCCTCACTACCCAGTCTGGACCTACCCCAGTCCCCAGTCCCTCACTACCCAGTCTGGACCTACCCCAGTCCCCAGTCCCTCACTACCCAGTCTGGACCTACCCCAGTCCCCAGACCCTCACTACCCAGTCTGGGTTTACCCCAGTCCCCAGTCCCTCACTACCCAGTCTGGACCTACCCCAGTCCCTCACTACCCAGTCTGGACCTACCCCAGTCCCCAGTCCCTCACTACCCAGTCTGGACCTACCCCAGTCCCCAGTCCCTCACTACCCAGTCTGGACCTACCCCAGTCCCTCACTACCCAGTCTGGACCTACCCCAGTCCCCAGTCCCTCACTACCCAGTCTGGACCTACCCCAGTCCCCAGTCCCTCACTACCCAGTCTGGACCTACCCCAGACCCCAGTCCCTCACTACCCAGTCTGGACCTACCCCAGTCCCTCACTACCCAGTCTGGACCTACCCCAGTCCCCAGTCCCTCACTACCCAGTCTGGACCTACCCCAGTCCCCAGTCCCTCACTACCCAGTCTGGACCTACCCCAGTCCCCAGTCCCTCACTACCCAGTCTGGACCTACCCCAGTCCCCAGTCCCTCACTACCCAGTCTGGACCTACCCCAGTCCCTCACTACCCAGTCTGGACCTACCCCAGTCCCCAGTCCCTCACTACCCAGTCTGGACCTACCCCAGTCCCCAGTCCCTCACTACCCAGTCTGGACCTACCCCAGTCCCCAGTCCCTCACTACCCAGTCTGGACCTACCCCAGTCCCTCACTACCCAGTCTGGACCTACCCCAGTCCCTCACTACCCAGTCTGGACCTACCCCAGTCCCTCACTACCCAGTCTGGACCTACCCCAGTCCCCAGTCCCTCACTACCCAGTCTGGACCTACCCCAGTCCCCAGTCCCTCACTACCCAGTCTGGACCTACCCCAGTCCCCAGTCCCTCACTACCCAGTCTGGACCTACCCCAGTCCCCAGTCACTCACTACCCAGTCTGGACCTACCCCAGTCCCCGTCCCTCACTACCCAGTCTGGACCTACCCCAGTCCCCAGTCACTCACTACCCAGTCTGGACCTACCCTAGTCCCTCACTACCCAGTCTGGACCTACCCCAGTCCCCAGTCCCTCACTACCCAGTCTGGACCTACCCCAGTCCCTCACTACCCAGTCTGGACCTACCCCAGTCCCCAGTCCCTCACTACCCAGTCTGGACCTACCCCAGTCCCTCACTACCCAGTCTGGACCTACCCCAGTCCCTCACTACCCAGTCTGGACCTACCCCAGTCCCTCACTACCCAGTCTGGACCTACCCCAGTCCCCAGTCACTCACTACCCAGTCTGGACCTACCCCAGTCCATCACTACCCAGTCTGGACCTACCCCAGACCCCAGTCCCTCACTACCCAGTCTGGACCTACCCCAGTCCCCAGTCCCTCACTACCCAGTCTGGACCTACCCCAGTCCCCAGTCCCTCACTACCCAGTCTGGACCTACCCCAGTCCCCAGTCCCTCACTACCCAGTCTGGACCTACCCCAGTCCCCAGTCCCTCACTACCCAGTCTGGACCTACCCCAGTCGCCAGTCCCTCACTACCCAGTCTGGACCTACCCCAGACCCCAGTCCCTCACTACCCAGTCTGGACCTACCCCAGTCCCTCACTACCCAGTCTGGACCTACCCCAGTCCCCAGTCCCTCACTACCCAGTCTGGACCTACCCCAGACCCTCACTACCCAGTCTGGACCTACCCCAGTCCCCAGTCCCTCACTACCCAGTCTGGACCTACCCCAGTCCCCAGTCCCTCACTACCCAGTCTGGACCTACCCCAGAGCCTCACTACCCAGTCTGGACCTACCCCAGTCCCTCACTACCCAGTCTGGACCTACCCCAGTCCCCAGACCCTCACTACCCAGTCTGGGTTTACCCCAGTCCCCAGTCCCTCACTACCCAGTCTGGACCTACCCCAGTCCCTCACTACCCAGTCTGGGTTTACCCCAGTCCCCAGTCCCTCACTACCCAGTCTGGACCTACCCCAGTCCCCAGACCCTCACTACCCAGTCTGGGTTTACCCCAGTCCCCAGTCCCTCACTACCCAGTCTGGACCTACCCCAGTCCCTCACTACCCAGTCTGGGTTTACCCCAGTCCCCAGTCCCTCACTACCCAGTCTGGACCTACCCCAGTCCCCAGTCCCTCACTACCCAGTCTGGACCTACCCCAGACCCCAGTCCCTCACTACCCAGTCTGGACCTACCCCAGTCCCTCACTACCCAGTCTGGACCTACCCCAGTCCCCAATCCCTCACTACCCAGTCTGGACCTACCCCAAGTCCCCAGTCCCTCACTACCCAGTCTGGACCTACCCCAGTCCCCAGTCCCTCACTACCCAGTCTGGACCTACCCCAAGTCCCCAGTCCCTCACTACCCAGTCTGGACCTACCCCAGACCCCAGTCCCTCACTACCCAGTCTGGACCTACCCCAAGTCCCCAGTCCCTCACTACCCAGTCTGGACCTACCCCAGTCCCCAGTCCCTCACTACCCAGTCTGGACCTACCCCAGTCCCCAGTCCCTCACTACCCAGTCTGGACCTACCCCAGTCCCCAGTCCCTCACTACCCAGTCTGGACCTACCCCAGTCCCCAGTCCCTCACTACCCAGTCTGGGTTTACCCCAGTCGCCAGTCCCTCACTACCCAGTCTGGACCTACCCCAGTCCCCAGTCCCTCACTACCCAGTCTGGACCTACCCCAGTCCCCAGTCCCTCACTACCCAGTCTGGACCTACCCCAGTCCCTCACTACCCAGTCTGGACCTACCCCAGTCCCCAGACCCTCACTACCCAGTCTGGGTTTACCCCAGTCGCCAGTCCCTCACTACCCAGTCTGGACCTACCCCAGAGCCTCACTACCCAGTCTGGACCTACCCCAGTCCCTCACTACCCAGTCTGGACCTACCCCAGTCCCCAGACCCTCACTACCCAGTCTGGGTTTACCCCAGTCCCCAGTCCCTCACTACCCAGTCTGGACCTACCCCAGTCCCCAGTCCCTCACTACCCAGTCTGGACCTACCCCAAGTCCCCAGTCCCTCACTACCCAGTCTGGACCTACCCCAGTCCCCAGTCCCTCACTACCCAGTCTGGACCTCCCCCAGTCCCTCACTACCCAGTCTGGACCTACCCCAGTCCCTCACTACCCAGTCTGGACCTACCCCAGTCCCTCACTACCCAGTCTGGACCTACCCCAGTCCCCAGTCCCTCACTACCCAGTCTGGACCTACCGCAGTCCCCAGTCCCTCACTACCCAGTCTGGACCTACCCCAGTCCCCAGTCCCTCACTACCCAGTCTGGACCTACCCCAGTCCCTCACTACCCAGTCTGGACCTACCCCAGTCCCCAGACCCTCACTACCCAGTCTGGACCTACCCCAGTCCCTCACTACCCAGTCTGGACCTACCCCAGTCCCTCACTACCCAGTCTGGACCTACCCCAGTCCCTCACTACCCAGTCTGGACCTACCCCAGTCCCTCACTACCCAGTCTGGACCTACCCCAGTCCCTCACTACCCAGTCTGGACCTACCCCAGTCCCCAGTCCCTCACTATACAGTCTGGACCTACCCCAGTCCCCAGTCCCTCACTACCCAGTCTGGACCTACCCCAGTCCCCAGTCCCTCACTACCCAGTCTGGACCTACCCCAGTCCCCAGTCCCTCACTACCCAGTCTGGACCTACCCCAGTCCCCAGTCCCTCACTACCCAGTCTGGACCTACCCCAGTCCCTCACTACCCAGTCTGGACCTACCCCAGTCCCCAGACCCTCACTACCCACTCTGGACCTACCCCAGTCCCCAGACCCTCACTACCCAGTCTGGACCTACCCCAGTCCCCAGACCCTCACTACCCAGTCTGGACCTACCCCAGTCCCCAGTCCCTCACTACCCAGTCTGGGTTTACCCCAGTCCCCAGTCCCTCACTACCCAGTCTGGACCTACCCCAGACCCCAGTCCCTCACTACCCAGTCTGGACCTACCCCAGTCCCTCACTACCCAGTCTGGACCTACCCCAGTCCCTCACTACCCAGTCTGGACCTACCCCAGTCCCCAGTCCCTCACTACCCAGTCTGGATCTACCCCAGACCCTCACTACCCAGTCTGGACCTACCCCAGTCTCCAGTCCCACACTACCCAGTCTGGACCTACCCCAGTCCCTCACTACCCAGTCTGGACCTACCCCAGTCCCCAGTCCCTCACTACCCAGTCTGGACCTACCCCAGTCCCCAGTCCCTCACTACCCAGTCTGGACCTACCCCAGACCCCAGTCCCTCACTACCCAGTCTGGACCTACCCCAGTCCCTCACTACCCAGTCTGGACCTACCCCAGTCCCCAGTCCCTCACTACCCAGTCTGGACCTACCCCAGTCCCCAGTCCCTCACTACCCAGTCTGGACCTACCCCAGTCCCCAGTCCCTCACTACCCAGTCTGGACCTACCCCAGTCCCTCACTACCCAGTCTGGACCTACCCCAGTCCCTCACTACCCAGTCTGGACCTACCCCAGTCCCTCACTACCCAGTCTGGACCTACCCCAGTCCCCAGTCCCTCACTACCCAGTCTGGACCTACCCCAGTCCCTCACTACCCAGTCTGGACCTACCCCAGACCCCAGTCCCTCACTACCCAGTCTGGACCTACCCCAGTCCCCAGTCCCTCACTACCCAGTCTGGACCTACCCCAGTCGCCAGTCCCTCACTACCCAGTCTGGACCTACCCCAGACCCCAGTCCCTCACTACCCAGTCTGGACCTACCCCAGTCCCTCACTACCCAGTCTGGACCTACCCCAGTCCCCAGTCCCTCACTACCCAGTCTGGACCTACCCCAGACCCTCACTACCCAGTCTGGACCTACCCCAGTCCCCAGTCCCTCACTACCCAGTCTGGACCTACCCCAGTCCCCAGTCCCTCACTACCCAGTCTGGACCTACCCCAGTCCCCAGTCCCTCATGGCCGAGGTTATTAGCTCTGGTATTGTTGCCTTTCCCCCTTCTTACTTCAATCGTCTCGGTGTATTTTCTCCTTTGAGATTAGAGGTCACCTCCTGTTCTTCACGTGTGGACTGATGCCTGGATCGCCCCTGACCCCTGACATTGCCTCTCTGTTTCTCTCTCCCTGGCATTGATCTGTTCCATTATTAATCAGGCTGATGTTATTCGATAGAAGCGTATCAGGTTCTTCCTAAGTGCCTTTAGCTCCTCTGAAATGTGAGGCTGGTCTCTGGGAGCCGGGGCTTTGGATATGCTCCTGCACTGACATCTCATCCTCTGTCCTCTGTCTGTGTGTCCTTGCAGAGGCTTCTGTTTGTGAAGAGCATCATCAGCAGTTGGAATTGATTCATTCCTGCACAAATTTATCGATGATCAATGGAGTGGGGATCAGTGTTTGCTTGTGAGGTAATGGAGAGTCTTGCTTGGGAGAATTCAGAAGGAACCTGATCTTTCAATTCTGACAATGATTTTCAAGCAACAACACCATTAACTGCAAGGTTTATACTCGAGCAGCATTAATCCTCGTGAAGTATTTGAATAAAGCACTCAAACCAGCATTAATGGCCGGAGAGTGCTCCACAACAAAGCTGTCTTCACCAGTCATCAGTTCATTTAACAAGCATGGTTTAAAGAGCAATCTTCCAGCATTAATCACTGCTTTCACCCCCTGGGGAGGAGCAGTGGGGAAAACAGAGGGTAGTGATGGTAGGAAGGGATGAGGGAGACAAACATACAAATTAGGATCTGGACTTGGCCATTCGGCCCCTCAATCCTGCCCCAGCATTCAGCAAGAGTCTGGCGGATCAGATGTGGAGGGGTTTTACGCATAGAGGAAGGGTGACAGGCAAAACTGTTAGGACAGGATAACTGTGGAGCTGGGCATGAGGGATATGGAGGGTTGGAGTAGGGGATGTGGTGAGGGAGGAGTGAGGGATATGGAGGTTTGGGGTAGGGGATGTGGTGAGGGAGGGAGTGAGGGATATGGAGGGTTGGAGTAGGGGATGTGGTGAGGGAGGGAGTGAGGGATATGGAGGGTTGGAGTAGGGGATGTGGTGAGGGAGGGAGTGAGGGATATGGAGGTTTGGAGTAGGGGATGTGGTGAGGGAGGGAGTGAGGGATATGGAGGTTTGGAGTGAGGGATATGGAGGTTTGGAGTAGGGGATGTGGTGAGGGAGGGAGTGAGGGATATGGAGGGTTGGAGTAGGGGATGTGGTGAGGGAGGGAGTGAGGGATATGGAGGGTTGGAGTAGGGGATGTGGTGAGGGAGGGAGTGAGGGATATGGAGGGTTGGAGTAGGGGATGTGGTGAGGGAGGGAGTGAGGGATATGGAGGTTTGGAGTAGGGGATGTGGTGAGGGAGGGAGTGAGAGATATGGAGGTTTGGAGTAGGGGATGTGGTGAGGGAGGGAGTGAGGGATATGGAGGTTTGGAGTAGAGGATGTGGTGAGGGAGGGAGTGAGGGATATGGAGGTTTGGGGTAGGGGATGTGGTGAGGGAGGGAGTGAGGGATATGGAGGTTTGGAGTAGGGGATGTTGTGAGGGAGGAGTGAGGGATATGGAGGTTTGGGGTAGGGGATGTGGTGAGGGAGGGAGTGAGGGATATGGAGGTTTGGAGTAGGGGATGTGGTGAGGGAGGGAGTGAGGGATATGGAGGTTTGGAGTGAGGGATGTGGTGAGGGAGGGAGTGAGAGATATGGAGGTTTGGAGTGAGGGATGTGGTGAGGGAGGGAGTGAGAGATATGGAGGTTTGGAGTAGGGGATGTGGTGAGGGAGGGAGTGAGGGATATGGAGGTTTGGAGTAGGGGATGTGGTGAGGGAGGGAGTGAGGGATATGGAGGGTTGGAGTAGGGGATGTGGTGAGGGAGGGAGTGAGAGATATGGAGGTTTGGAGTAGGGGATGTGGTGAGGGAGGGAGTGAGGGATATGGAGGTTTGGAGTAGGGGATGTGGTGAGGGAGGGAGTGAGGGATATGGAGGTTTGGAGTAGGGGATGTGGTGAGGGAGGGAGTGAGAGTTATGGAGGTTTTGAGTATAGGATGTGGTGGGGGAGGGAGTGACAGGTATGGAGGTTTGGAGTAGGGGATGTGGTGAGGGAGGGAGTGAGGGATATGGAGGTTTGGAGTAGGGGATGTGGTGAGGGAGGGAGTGAGAGATATGGAGGTTTGGGGTAGGGGATGTGGTGAGGGAGGGAGTGAGAGATATGGAGGGTTGGAGTAGGGGATGTGGTGAGGGAGGAGTGAGGGATATGGAGGTTTGGAGTAGGGGATGTGGTGAGGGAGGGAGTGAGAGATATGGAGGTTTGGGGTAGGGGATGTGGTGAGGGAGGGAGTGAGGGATATGGAGGTTTGGAGTGAGGGATATGGAAGTTTGGAGTAGGGGATGTGGTGAGGGAGGGAGTGAGGGATATGGAGGTTTGGAGTATAGGATGTGGTGAGGGAGGGAGTGAGGGATATGGAGGTTTGGAGTGAGAGATATGGAGGTTTGGAGTAGGGGATGTGGTGAGGGAGGGAGTGAGGGATATGGAGGTTTGGAGTGAGGGACATGGAGGTTTGGAGTAGGGGATGTGGTGAGGGAGGGAGTGAGGGATATGGAGGTTTGGAGTATAGGATGTGGTGAGGGAGGGAGTGAGGGATATGGAGGTTTGGAGTAGGGGATGTGGTGAGGGAGGGAGTGAGGGATATGGAGGTTTGGAGTATAGGATGTGGTGAGGGAGGGAGTGAGAAATATGGAGGTTTGGAGTGAGGGATATGGAGGTTTGGAGTGAGGGACATGGAGGTTTGGAGTAGGGGATGTGGTGAGGGAGGGAGTGAGGGATATGGAGGTTTGGAGTGAGGGATATGGAGGTTTGGAGTAGGGGATGTGGTGAGGGAGGGAGTGAGGGATATGGAGGTTTGGAGTAGGGGATGTGGTGAGGGAGGGAGTGAGGGATATGGAGGTTTGGAGTAGGGGATGTGGTGAGGGAGGGAGTGAGGGATATGGAGGTTTGGAGTAGGGGATGTGGTGAGGGAGGGAGTGAGGGATATGTAGGTTTTGAGTATAGGATGTGGTGAGGGAGGGAGTGAGAGATATGGAGGTTTGGAGTAGGGATGTGGTGAGGGAGGGAGTGAGGGATATGGAGGTTTGGAGTAGGGGATGTGGTGAGGGAGGGAGTGAGGGATATGGAGGTTTGGAGTAGGGGATGTGTTGAGGGAGGGAGTGAGGGATATGTAGGTTTTGAGTATAGGATGTGGTGAGGGAGGGAGTGAGAGATATGGAGGTTTGGAGTAGGGGATGTGGTGAGGGAGGGAGTGAGGGATATGGAGGTTTGGAGTAGGGGATGTGGTGAGGGAGGGAGTGAGGGATATGGAGGTTTGGAGTAGGGGATGTGGTGAGGGAGGGAGTGAGGGATATGGAGGTTTGGAGTAGGGGATGTGGTGAGGGAGGGAGTGAGGGATATGGAGGTTTGGAGTAGGGGATGTGGTGAGGGAGGGAGTGAGGGATATGGAGGTTTGGAGTGAGGGATAAAGGAGGTTTTGAGTAGAGGATGTGGTGAGGGAGGAGTGAGGGATATGGAGGTTTGGGATAGGGGATGTGGTGAGGGAGGGAGTGAGGAATATGGAAGTTTGGAGTGAAGGTGGGATTGAGGGATATGGTGGTTTAGAGTGTGGTTTATGGAGGGTTGGAGTGAGGGAGGGAGTGAGGGATATGGAGGTTTAGAGTGAGGAATATGGAGGGTTGGAGTAAGGGTGGGAGTGAGGGATATGGAGGGTTGGAGTGAGGGTGGGAGTGAGGGATATGGACATTTAGAGTGAATGATATGGAGGTTTGGAGTGAGGGAGGGAGTGAGGGATATGGAGGTGTAGAGTGTGGGATATGGAGGGTTGGAGTGTGGTTTATGGAGGGTTGGAGTGAGGGAGGGAGTGTGGTTTATGGAGGGTTGGAGTGAGGGAGGGAGTGAGGGATATGTTGGTGTAGAGTGTGGGATATGGAGGGTTGGAGTGAGGTTTAGAGTGTGGGATATGGAGGGTTGGAGTGAGGGAGGGAGTGAGGGATATGGAGGGTTGGAGTGAGGGAGTGAGTGAGGGATATGTTGGTGTAGAGTGTGGGATATGGAGGGTTGGAGTCTGGTTTAGAGTGTGGGATATGGAGGGTTGGAGTGAGGGAGGGAGTGAGGGATATGGAGGGTTGGAGTGAGGGAGTGAGTGAGGGATATGTTGGTGTAGAGTGTGGGATATGGAGGGTTGGAGTCTGGTTTAGAGTGTGGGATATGGAGGGTTGGAGTGAGGGAGGGAGTGAGGGATATGGAGGGTTGGAGTGAGGGAGTGAGTGAGGGATATGTTGGTGTAGAGTGTGGGATATGGAGGGTTGGAGTGAGGTTTAGAGTGTGGGATATGGAGGGTTGGAGTGAGGGAGGGAGTGAGGGATATGGAGGGTTGGAGTGAGGGAGTGAGTGAGGGATATGTTGGTGTAGAGTGTGGGATATGGAGGGTTGGAGTGAGGTTTAGAGTGTGGGATATGGAGGGTTGGAATGAGGGTGGGAGTGAGGGATATGGAGGGTTGGAGTGAGGGTGGGAGTGAGGGATATGGAGGGTTGGAGTGAGGTTTAGAGTGAGGGACATGGAGGATTGGAGTGAGGGTGGGAGTGAGGGATATGGAGGGTTGGAGTGAGGGAGTGAGTGTGGGATATGGAGGGTTGGAGTGAGGTTTAGAGTGTGGGATATGGAGGGTTGGAGTGAGTGTGAGAGTGAGGGATATGAAGGGTTGGAGTGAGGGAGGGAGTGTGGGATATGGAGGGTTGGAGTGAGGTTTAGAGTGTGGGATATGGAGAGTTGGAGTGAAGGTGGGAGTGAGGGATATGGAGGGTTAGAGTGAAGGAGGGAGTGAGGGATATGGAGGGTTGGAGTGAGGGTGGGAGTGAGGGATATGGAGGGTTGGAGTGAGTGTGAGAGTGAGGGATATGGAGGGTTGGAGTGAGGGTGGGAGTGAGGGATATGGAGGGTTGGAGTGAGGGTGGGAGTGAGGGATATGGAGGGTTGGAGTGAGGGTGGGAGTGAGGGATATGGAGGGTTGGAGTGAGGGAGGGAGTGTGGGATATGGAGGGTTGGAGTGAGGTTTAGAGTGTGGGATATGGAGGGTTGGAGTGAGGGTGGGAGTGAGGGATATGGAGGGTTGGAGTGAGGGTGGGAGTGAGGGATATGGAGGGTTGGAGTGAGGGTGGGAGTGAGGGATATGGAGGGTTGGAGTGAAGGTGGGAGTGAGGGATATGGAGGGTTGGAGTGAGGGTGGGAGTGAGGGATATGGAGGGTTGGAGTGAAGGAGGGAGTGAGGGATATGGAGGGTTGGAGTGAGGGTGGGAGTGAGGGATATGGAGGGTTGGAGTGAGGGTGGGAGTGAGGGATATGGAGGGTTGGAGTGAGGGTGGGAGTGAGGGATATGGAGGGTTGGAGTGAGGGTGGAAGTGAGGGATATGGAGGGTTGGAGTGAAGGAGGGAGTGAGGGATATGGAGGGTTGGAGTGAGGGTGGGAGTGAGGGATATGGAGGGTTGGAGTGAGGGAGGGAGTGTGGGATATGGAGGGTTGGAGTGAGGTTTAGAGTGTGGGATATGGAGGGTTGGAGTGAGGGTGGGAGTGAGGGATATGGAGGGTTGGAGTGAGGTTTAGAATGTGGGATATGGAGGGTTGGAGTGAGGGTGGGAGTGAGGGATATGGAGGGTTGGAGTGAAGGAGGAAGTGAGGGATATGGAGGGTTGGAGTGAGGGTGGGAGTGAGGGATATGGAGGGTTGGAGTGAGGGTGGGAGTGAGGGATATGGAGGGTTGGAGTGAAGGAGGGAGTGAGGGATATGGAGGGTTGGAGTGAGGGTGGGAGTGAGGGATATGGAGGGTTGGAGTGAAGGAGGGAGTGAGGGATATGGAGGGTTGGAGTGAAGGAGGGAGTGAGGGATATGGAGGGTTGGAGTGAGGGTGGGAGTGAGGGATATGGAGGGTTGGAGTGAAGGAGGGAGTGAGGGATATGGAGGGTTGGAGTGAGGGTGGGAGTGAGGGATATGGAGGGTTGGAGTGAAGGAGTGAGTGAGGGATATGGAGGGTTGGAGTGAGGGTGGGAGTGAGGGATATGGAGGGTTGGAGTGAGGGTGGGAGTGAGGGATATGGAGGGTTGGAGTGAAGGAGGGAGTGATGGATATGGAGGGTTGGAGTGAGGGAGGGAGTGAGGGATATGTTGGTGTAGAGTGAGGGATATGGAGGGTTGGAGTGAGGGTGGGAGTGAGGGATATGGAGGGTTGGAGTGAGGGTGGGAGTGAGGGATATGGAGGGTTGGAGTGAGGGTGGGAGTGAGGGATATGGAGGGTTGGAGTGAGGTTTAGAGTGTGGGATATGGAGGGTTGGAGTGAGGGTGGGAGTGAGGGATATGGAGGGTTGGAGTGAGGTTTTGAGTGAGGGATATGGAGGGTTGGAGTGAGGGTGGGAGTGAGGGATATGGAGGGTTGGAGTGAAGGAGGGAGTGAGGGATATGGAGGGTTGGAGTGAGGGTGGGAGTGAGGGATATGTTGGTGTAGAGTGAGGGATATGGAGGGTTGGAGTGAGGTTTAGAGTGTGGGATATGGAGGGTTGGAGTGAGGGAGGGAGTGAGGGATATGGAGGGTTGGAGTGAAGGAGGGAGTGAGGGATATGGAGGGTTGGAGTGAGGTTTAGAGTGAGGGATATGGAGGGTTGGAGTGAGGGTGGGAGTGAGGGATATGGAGGGTTGGAGTGAGGGTGGGAGTGAGGGATATGGAGGGTTGGAGTGAAGGAGGGAGTGAGGGATATGGAGGGTTGGAGTGAGGGTGGGAGTGAGAGATATGGAGGGTTGGAGTGTGGTTTGTGGAGGGTTGGAGTGAGGGAGGGAGTGAGGGATATGTTGGTGTAGAGTGTGGGATATGGAGGGTTGGAGTGAGGGTGGGAGTGAGGGATATGTTGGTGTAGAGTGAGGGATATGGAGGGTTGGAGTGAGGGTGGGAGTGAGGGATATGGAGGGTTGGAGTGAGGTTTAGAGTGTGGGATATGGAGGGTTGGAGTGAGGTTTAGAGTGTGGGATATGGAGGGTTGGAGTGAGGGAGGGAGTGAGGGATATGGAGGGTTGGAGTGAGGGTGGGAGTGAGGGATATGGAGGGTTGGAGTGAGGGTGGGAGTGAGGGATATGGAGGGTTGGAGTGAGGGTGGGAGTGAGGGATATGGAGGGTTGGAGTGAGGGTGGGAGTGAGGGATATGTTGGTGTAGAGTGAGGGATATGGAGGGTTGGAGTGAGGTTTAGAGTGTGGGATATGGAGGGTTGGAGTGAGGGTGGGAGTGAGGGATATGGAGGTTTGGAGTGAGGGTGGGAGTGAGGGATATGGAGGGTTGGAGTGAGGGAGGGAGTGTGGGATATGGAGGGTTGGAGTGAGGTTTAGAGTGAGGGATATGGAGGGTTGGAGTGAGGGAGGGAGTGTGGGATATGGAGGGTTGGAGTGAGGTTTAGAGTGTGGGATATGGAGGGTTGGAGTGAGGTTTAGAGTGTGGGATATGGAGGGTTGGAGTGAGGTTTAGAGTGAGGGATATGGAGGGTTGGAGTGAGGGTGGGAGTGAGGGATATGTTGGTGTAGAGTGAGGGATATGGAGGGTTGGAGTGAGGGTGGGAGTGAGGGATATGGAGGGTTGGAGTGAGGGTGGGAGTGAGGGATATGGAGGGTTGGAGTGAGGGTGGGAGTGAGGGATATGGAGGGTTGGAGTGAGGGTGGGAGTGAGGGATATGGAGGGTTGGAGTGAGGGTGGGAGTGAGGGATATGGAGGGTTGGAGTGAGGGTGGGAGTGAGGGATATGGAGGGTTGGAGTGAGGTTTAGAGTGTGGGATATGGAGGGTTGGAGTGAGGGTGGGAGTGAGGGATATGGAGGGTTGGAGTGAGGTTTAGAGTGAGGGATATGGAGGGTTGGAGTGAGGGTGGGAGTGAGGGATATGGAGGGTTGGAGTGAAGGAGGGAGTGAGGGATATGGAGGGTTGGAGTGAGGGTGGGAGTGAGGGATATGTTGGTGTAGAGTGAGGGATATGGAGGGTTGGAGTGAGGTTTAGAGTGTGGGATATAGAGGGTTGGAGTGAGGGAGGGAGTGAGGGATATGGAGGGATGGAGTGAAGGAGGGAGTGAGGGATATGGAGGGTTGGAGTGAGGTTTAGAGTGAGGGATATGGAGGGTTGGAGTGAGGGTGGGAGTGAGGGATATGGAGGGTTGGAGTGAGGGTGGGAGTGAGGGATATGGAGGGTTGGAGTGAAGGAGGGAGTGAGGGATATGGAGGGTTGGAGTGAGGGTGGGAGTGAGAGATATGGAGGGTTGGAGTGTGGTTTTTGGAGGGTTGGAGTGAGGGAGGGAGTGAGGGATATGTTGGTGTAGAGTGTGGGATATGGAGGGTTGGAGTGAGGGTGGGAGTGAGGGATATGTTGGTGTAGAGTGAGGGATATGGAGGGTTGGAGTGAGGGTGGGAGTGAGGGATATGGAGGGTTGGAGTGAGGTTTAGAGTGTGGGATATGGAGGGTTGGAGTGAGGTTTAGAGTGTGGGATATGGAGGGTTGGAGTGAGGGAGGGAGTGAGGGATATGGAGGGTTGGAGTGAGGGTGGGAGTGAGGGATATGGAGGGTTGGAGTGAGGGTGGGAGTGAGGGATATGGAGGGTTGGAGTGAGGGTGGGAGTGAGGGATATGGAGGGTTGGAGTGAGGGTGGGAGTGAGGGATATGTTGGTGTAGAGTGAGGGATATGGAGGGTTGGAGTGAGGTTTAGAGTGTGGGATATGGAGGGTTGGAGTGAGGGTGGGAGTGAGGGATATGGAGGGTTGGAGTGAGGGTGGGAGTGAGGGATATGGAGGGTTGGAGTGAGGGAGGGAGTGTGGGATATGGAGGGTTGGAGTGAGGTTTAGAGTGAGGGATATGGAGGGTTGGAGTGAGGGAGGGAGTGTGGGATATGGAGGGTTGGAGTGAGGTTTAGAGTGTGGGATATGGAGGGTTGGAGTGAGGTTTAGAGTGTGGGATATGGAGGGTTGGAGTGAGGTTTAGAGTGAGGGATATGGAGGGTTGGAGTGAGGGTGGGAGTGAGGGATATGTTGGTGTAGACTGAGGGATATGGAGGGTTGGAGTGAGGGTGGGAGTGAGGGATATGGAGGGTTGGAGTGAGGGTGGGAGTGAGGGATATGGAGGGTTGGAGTGAGGGTGGGAGTGAGGGATATGGAGGGTTGGAGTGAGGGTGGGAGTGAGGGATATGGAGGGTTGGAGTGAGGGTGGGAGTGAGGGATATGGAGGGTTGGAGTGAGGTTTAGAGTGTGGGATATGGAGGGTTGGAGTGAGGGTGGGAGTGAGGGATATGGAGGGTTGGAGTGAGGTTTAGAGTGAGGGATATGGAGGGTTGGAGTGAGGGTGGGAGTGAGGGATATGGAGGGTTGGAGTGAAGGAGGGAGTGAGGGATATGGAGGGTTGGAGTGAGGGTGGGAGTGAGGGATATGTTGGTGTAGAGTGAGGGATATGGAGGGTTGGAGTGAGGTTTAGAGTGTGGGATATGGAGGGTTGGAGTGAGGGAGGGAGTGAGGGATATGGAGGGTTGGAGTGAAGGAGGGAGTGAGGGATATGGAGGGTTGGAGTGAGGTTTAGAGTGAGGGATATGGAGGGTTGGAGTGAGGGTGGGAGTGTGGGATATGGAGGGTTGGAGTGAGGTTTAGAGTGAGGGATATGGAGGGTTGGAGTGAGGGAGGGAGTGTGGGATATGGAGGGTTGGAGTGAGGTTTAGAGTGTGGGATATGGAGGGTTGGAGTGAGGTTTAGAGTGTGGGATATGGAGGGTTGGAGTGAGGTTTAGAGTGAGGGATATGGAGGGTTGGAGTGAGGGTGGGAGTGAGGGATATGTTGGTGTAGAGTGAGGGATATGGAGGGTTGGAGTGAGGGTGGGAGTGAGGGATATGGAGGGTTGGAGTGAGGGTGGGAGTGAGGGATATGGAGGGTTGGAGTGAGGGTGGGAGTGAGGGATATGGAGGGTTGGAGTGAGGGTGGGAGTGAGGGATATGGAGGGTTGGAGTGAGGGTGGGAGTGAGGGATATGGAGGGTTGGAGTGAGGTTTAGAGTGTGGGATATGGAGGGTTGGAGTGAGGGTGGGAGTGAGGGATATGGAGGGTTGGAGTGAGGTTTAGAGTGAGGGATATGGAGGGTTGGAGTGAGGGTGGGAGTGAGGGATATGGAGGGTTGGAGTGAAGGAGGGAGTGAGGGATATGGAGGGTTGGAGTGAGGGTGGGAGTGAGGGATATGTTGGTGTAGAGTGAGGGATATGGAGGGTTGGAGTGAGGTTTAGAGTGTGGGATATGGAGGGTTGGAGTGAGGGAGGGAGTGAGGGATATGGAGGGTTGGAGTGAAGGAGGGAGTGAGGGATATGGAGGGTTGGAGTGAGGTTTAGAGTGAGGGATATGGAGGGTTGGAGTGAGGGTGGGAGTGAGGGATATGGAGGGTTGGAGTGAGGGTGGGAGTGAGGGATATGGAGGGTTGGAGTGAAGGAGGGAGTGAGGGATATGGAGGGTTGGAGTGAGGGTGGGAGTGAGAGATATGGAGGGTTGGTGTGTGGTTTGTGGAGGGTTGGAGTGAGGGAGGGAGTGAGGGATATGTTGGTGTAGAGTGAGGGATATGGAGGGTTGGAGTGAGGGTGGGAGTGAGGGATATGTTGGTGTAGAGTGAGGGATATGGAGGGTTGGAGTGAGGGTGGGAGTGAGGGATATGGAGGGTTGGAGTGAGGTTTAGAGTGTGGGATATGGAGGGTTGGAGTGAGGTTTAGAGTGTGGGATATGGAGGGTTGGAGTGAGGGAGGGAGTGAGGGATATGGAGGGTTGGAGTGAGGGTGGGAGTGAGGGATATGGAGGGTTGGAGTGAGGGTGGGAGTGAGGGATATGGAGGGTTGGAGTGAGGGTGGGAGTGAGGGATATGGAGGGTTGGAGTGAGGGTGGGAGTGAGGGATATGTTGGTGTAGAGTGAGGGATATGGAGGGTTGGAGTGAGGTTTAGAGTGTGGGATATGGAGGGTTGGAGTGAGGGTGGGAGTGAGGGATATGGAGGGTTGGAGTGAGGGTGGGAGTGAGGGATATGGAGGGTTGGAGTGAGGGAGGGAGTGTGGGATATGGAGGGTTGGAGTGAGGTTTAGAGTGTGGGATATGGAGGGTTGGAGTGAGGTTTAGAGTGTGGGATATGGAGGGTTGGAGTGAGGTTTAGAGTGAGGGATATGGAGGGTTGGAGTGAGGGTGGGAGTGAGGGATATGTTGGTGTAGAGTGAGGGATATGGAGGGTTGGAGTGAGGGTGGGAGTGAGGGATATGGAGGGTTGGAGTGAGGGTGGGAGTGAGGGATATGGAGGGTTGGAGTGAGGGTGGGAGTGAGGGATATGGAGGGTTGGAGTGAGGGTGGGAGTGAGGGATATGGAGGGTTGGAGTGAGGGTGGGAGTGAGGGATATGGAGGGTTGGAGTGAGGGTGGGAGTGAGGGATATGGAGGGTTGGAGTGAGGTTTAGAGTGTGGGATATGGAGGGTTGGAGTGAGGGTGGGAGTGAGGGATTTGGAGGGTTGGAGTGAGGTTTAGAGTGAGGGATATGGAGGGTTGGAGTGAGGGTGGGAGTGAGGGATATGGAGGGTTGGAGTGAAGGAGGGAGTGAGGGATATGGAGGGTTGGAGTGAGGTTTAGAGTGAGGGATATGGAGGGTTGGAGTGAGGGTGGGAGTGAGGGATATGGAGGGTTGGAGTGAGGGTGGGAGTGAGGGATATGGAGGTTTGGAGTGAAGGAGGGAGTGAGGGATATGGAGGGTTGGAGTGAGCGTGGGAGTGAGGGATATGGAGGGTTGGAGTGAGGGTGGGAGTGAGGGATATGGAGGGTTGGAGTGAGGGTGGGTGTGAGGGATATGGAGGGTTGGAGTGAAGGAGGGAGTGAGGGATATGGAGGGTTGGAGTGAGGTTTAGAGTGAGGGATATGGAGGGTTGGAGTGAGGGTGGGAGTGAGGGATATGTTGGTGTAGAGTGAGGGATATGGAGGGTTGGAGTGAGGTTTATGGAGGGTTGGAGTGAGGTTTAGAGTGTGGGATATGGAGGGTTGGAGTGAGGTTTAGAGTGAGGGATATGGAGGGTTGGAGTGAGGGTGGGAGTGAGGGATATGTTGGTGTAGAGTGAGGGATATGGAGGGTTGGAGTGAGGGTGGGAGTGAGGGATATGGAGGGTTGGAGTGAGGGAGGGAGTGAGGGATATGGATGTGTAGAGTGTGGGATATGGAGGGTTGGAGTGTGGTTTATGGAGGGTTGGAGTGAGGGAGGGAGTGTGGTTTATGGAGGGTTGGAGTGAGGGAGGGAGTGAGGGATATGGAGGGTTGGAGTGAGGGAGGGAGTGTGGTTTATGGAGGGTTGGAGTGAGGGAGGGAGTGAGGGATATGTTGGTGTAGAGTGGGGGATATGGAGGGTTGGAGTGAGGTTTAGAGTGAGGGATATGGAGGGTTGGAGTGAGGGTGGGAGTGAGGGATATGGAGGGTTGGAGTGAGGTTTAGAGTTTGGGATATGGAGGGTTGGAGTGAGGGTGGGAGTGAGGGATATGGAGGGTTGGAGTGAGGGTGGGAGTGAGGGATATGGAGGGTTGGAGTGAGGTTTAGAGTGAGGGATATGGAGGGTTGGAGTGAGGGTGGGAGTGAGGGATATGGAGGGTTGGAGTGAGGGAGGGAGTGAGGGATATGGAGGGTTGGAGTGAGGGTGGGAGTGAGGGATATGGAGGGTTGGAGTGAGGGTGGGAGTGAGGGATATGTTGGTGTAGAGTGAGGGATATGGAGGGTTGGAGTGAGGTTTAGAGTGTGGGATATGGAGGGTTGGAGTGAGGGTGGGAGTGAGGGATATGGAGGGTTGGAGTGAGGGTGGGAGTGAGGGATATGGAGGGTTGGAGTAGGGGATGTGGTGAGGGAGGGAGTGAGAGATATGGAGGTTTGGAGTAGGGGATGTGGTGAGGGAGGAGTTTGGGATATGGAGGTTTGGAGTAGGGGATGTGGTGAGGGAGGAGTGAGGGATATGGAGGTTTGGGATAGGGGATGTGGTGAGGGAGGGAGTGAGGGATATGGAGTTTTGGGATAGGGGATGTGGTGAGGGAGGAGTGAGGGATATGGAGGGTTGGAGTGAGGGAGGGAGTGAGGGATATGGAGGGTGGGAGTGAGGGATATGTAGGGTTGGAGTGAGGTTTAGAGTGAGGGATATGGAGGGTTGGAGTGAGGGAGGGAGTGAGGGATATGTTGGTGTAGAGTGAGGAATATGGAGGGTTGGAGTGAGGTTTAGAGTGTGGGATATGGAGGGTTGGAGTGAAGGAGGGAGTGAGGGATATGGAGGGTTGGAGTGAGGTTTAGAGTTTGGGATATGGAGGGTTGGAGTGAGGGTGGGAGTGAGGGATATGGAGGGTTGGAGTGAGGGTGGGAGTGAGGGATATGGAGGGTTGGAGTGAGGTTTAGAGTTTGGGATATGGAGGGTTGGAGTGAGGGTGGGAGTGAGGGATATGGAGGGTTGGAGTGAGGGTGGGAGTGAGGGATATGGAGGGTTGGAGTGAGGGTGGGAGTGAGGGATATGGAGGGTTGGAGTGAGGGTGGGAGTGAGGGATATGTTGGTGTAGAGTGAGGGATATGGAGGGTTGGAGTGAGGTTTAGAGTGTGGGATATGGAGGGTTGGAGTGAGGTTTAGAGTGAGGGATATGGAGGGTTGGAGTGTGGTTTATGGAGGGTTGGAGTGAGGGAGGGAGTGAGGGATATGTTGGTGTAGAGTGAGGGATATGGAGGGTTGGAGTGAGGTTTAGAGTGTGGGATATGGAGGGTTGGAGTGAGGTTTAGAGTGAGGGATATGGAGGGTTGGAGTGTGGTTTATGGAGGGTTGGAGTGAGGGAGGGAGTGAGGGATATGTTGGTGTAGAGTGAGGGATATGGAGGGTTGGAGTGAGGTTTAGAGTGAGGGATATGGAGGGTTGGAGTGAGGGTGGAGTGAGGGATATGGAGGGTTGGAGTGAGGGAGGGAGTGAGGGATATGGAGGGTGGGAGTGAGGGATATGGAGGGTTGGAGTGAGGTTTAGAGTGTGGGATATGGAGGGTTGGAGTGAGGTTTAGAGTGTGGGATATGGAGGGTTGGAGTGAGGTTTAGAGTGTGGGATATGGAGGGTTGGAGTGAGGTTTAGAGTGAGGGATATGGAGGGTTGGAGTGAGGTTTAGAGTGTGGGATATGGAGGGTTGGAGTGAGGTTTAGAGTGTGGGATATGGAGGGTTGGAGTGAGGTTTAGAGTGTGGGATATGGAGGGTTGGAGTGAGGGTGGGAGTGAGGGATATGGAGGGTTGGAGTGTGGTTTATGGAGGGTTGGAGTGAGGGAGGGAGTGAGGGATATGTTGGTGTAGAGTGAGGGATATGGAGGGTTGGAGTGAGGGAGGGAGTGAGGGATATGTTGGTGTAGAGTGAGGGATATGGAGGGTTGGAGTGAGGTTTAGAGTGTGGGATATGGAGGGTTGGAGTGAAGGAGGGAGTGAGGGCTCTGGGAGTAAACGCTGGCAGGTCCCTTGGCTGTGCTGCCCTTACAGAGTCTGACAGCAGTGACTGTGATGTTTGTACCAGGCAGGAGCAGCTGGAAGCGAATGGGATGTTAGCCTCTATCACAGGAGGATTTGAGTACAGGAGTAGAGAAGTCTTGCTTCAACTGTACAGAAGCTTGGTTAGGCTGCACCTGGAGTACTGTGTGCAGTTTTGGTCCCCTTACCTCAGAAAGGATGTTATTTCCATGGAGGGAGGGCGACGAAGGGTCACCAGACTTTCACCATGCTCCGGGGATGTCAGGACTGTTTTATGAAGAGAGATTGGGGAAACTGGGCCTGTATTCTCTCGAGTTTTTAAGAATGAGAGGTGATCTCATTGAAACCTACAAAATACTTGAAGGGATAGACAGGGTAGATTCAGGTAAGATGTTTCCCCTGGTCGAGGAGTCTAGAACCAGGGGACACAATTTCAGAATAAGGGGGAAGCGGCTTAGGACCGAGATGGGGGGAAGTTTCTTTACTCAGAGGGTTGTGAATCTTTGGAATTCTCTACCCCAGGGGGCCGTGGGAGCTCAGTCACTGAGTGTGTTTAAGGTAGAGATTGATAGATTTCTGATTAACAATAACGTAAAGGGTTATGGGGAGAGTGTGGGTAAAAGGCATTGACGTGTTCGATCAGACATGATCGAATATTTTTAATTCATTCACAGGATGTGGGTTTCGCTGGCTGGGCCCAGCATTTATTGCCCATCCCTAGTTCCCCCTTGAGAAGGTGGTGGTGAGCTGCCTTCTTGAGCCGCTGCAGTCCATGTGGTGTAGGTACACCCACAGTGCTGTTAGGGAGGGAGTTCCAGGATTTTGACCCAGCGACAGTGAAGGAACGGCGATATATTTCCAAGTCAGGATGGTGAGTGACTTGGGGGGGAACTTCCAGGTGGTGTGTTCCCATGTGTCTGCTGCCCTTGTCCTTCTAGATGGTAGTGGTCGTGGGTTTGGAAGGTGCTGTCTAAGGGGCCTTGGTGAGTTCCTGCAGTGCATCTTGTAGATGGTACACACACTGCTGCTACTGTGTGTCGGTGGTGGAGGGAGTGAATGTTTGTGGATGGGGTGCCAATCAAGCGGCTGCTTTGTCCTGGATGGTGTCCAGCTTCTTGAGTGTTGTGGGAGCTGCACTCATCCAGGCAAGTAGAGAGTATTCCATCACACTCCTGACTTGTGCCTTGTAGATGGTGGACAGGCCTTGGGGAGTCAGGAGGTGAGTTACTCGCTGCAGGATTCCCAGCCTCTGACCTGCTCTTGTAGCCACAGTATTTATATGGCTAGTCCAGTTCAGTTTCTGGTCAATGGTAACCCCCAGGATGATGATAGCAGGGATTCAGTGATGGTAATGCCACTGAATGTCAAGGGGCGATGATTGGATTCTCTCTTGTTGGAGATGGTCATTGCCTGACACTTGTGTGCTGTGAATGTTACTTGCCCCTTGTCAGCCCAAGCCTGGATATTGTCCAGGTCTCGCTGCATTTGGACATGGGCTGCTTCAGTATCTGAGGAGTCGCAAATGGTGTTGAACATTGTTCAATCGTCAGCGAACATCCCCACTTCTGACCTTATGATGGAAGGAAGGTCATTGATGAAGCAGCTGAAGATGGTTGGGCTGAGGACACTACCCTAAGGAACTCCTGCAGTGATGTCCTGGAGCTGAGATGACTGACCCCCAACAACCACAACCATCTTCCTTTGTGCTAGGTATGACTCCAACCAGCGGAGAGTTTTCCCCTGATTCCCATTGACTCCAGTTTTGCTAGGGCTCCTTGATGCCACACTCGGTCAAATTCTTCCTTGATGTCACGGGCAGTCACTCTCACCTCACCTCAGGAGCTCAGCTCTTTTGTCCATGTTTGAACCAAGGCTGTAATGAGGTCAGGAGCTGAGTGGCCCTGGCGGAACCCAAACTGGGCATCAGTGAGCAGGTTATTGCTAAGCAAGTGCTGCTTGATAGCACTGTTGATGACCCCTTCCTTAACTTTACTGATGATGGAGAGTAGACTGATGGGGTGGTAAATGGCCTGGTTGGATTTGTCCCGCTTTTTGTGTACAGGACATACCTGGGCAATTTTCCACATAGCCGGGCAGATACCAGTGTTGTAGCTGTACTGGAACAGCTTGGCTAGGGGCGTGGCAAGTTCTGGAGCACAAGTCTTCAGTACTATCACCGGATATTGTCAGGGCCCATAGCCTTTGCAGTATCCAGTGCCTTCAGCCGTTTCCTGATAACACGTGGACTGAATCGAATGCTGGAAACTGGCATCTGTGATGCTGGGGACCTCCAGAGGAGGCTGAGATGGATCATCCACTCGGCACTTCTGGCTGAAGATTGTAGCAAATGCTTCAGCTTTATCTTTTGCACTGATGTGCTGGGCTCCTCCATCATTGAGGATGGGGATATTTGTGCAGCCTCCTCCAGTGAGTTGTTTAATTGTCCACCACCATTCACAACTGGATGTGGCAGGACTGCAGAGCTTAGATCTGCTCTGTTGGTTGTGGGATCGCTTAGCTCTGTCTATCACTTGCTGCTTATGCTGTTTGACATGCAAGTAGTCCTGTGTTATAGCTTCACCAGGTTGACACCTCATTTTTAGGTCTGCCTGGTGCTGCTCCTGACATACCCTCCTGCACTCTTCATTGAACCAGGGTTGATCCCCTGGCTTGATGGTAATGGTAGAGTGGGGGATATGCTGGGCCATGAGGTTACAGATTGTGTCCGAGTACAATTCTGCTGCTGCTGATGGCCCACAGCACCTCATGGATGCCCAGTCTTGAGTTGCTAGATCTGTTTGAAATCTATACCATTTAGCACAGTGGTAGAGCCACACAACACGATGGAGGGTATCCTCAATGTGAAGGTGGGACTTTGTCTCCACAGTGACTGTGTGGTGGTCACTCCTACTGATACTGTCATGGACAGATGCATCTGCAGCAGGCAGGTTGGTGAGGATGAGGTCAAGTACGTTTTTCCCTCTTGTTGGTTCCCTCACCACCTGCCGCAGACCTAGTCGAACAGCTATGTCCTTTAGGACTCGGCCAGCTCGGTCAGTAGTGGTGCTACCGAGCCACTTTTGGTGATGGACATTGAAGTCCCCACCCAGAGTACATTCTGTGCCCTTGCCACCCTCAGTGCTTCCTCCATGTGATGTTTAACATGGAGGATGCCTGATTCATCAGCTGAGGGAGGGAGGTACGTGGTAATCAGCAGGAGGTTTCCTTGCCCATGTTTGACCTGATGCCATGAGACTTCATGGGGTCCAGAGTCGATGTTGAGGACTCGCAGGGAAACTCCCTCTGATGGTATATCACTGTGTCCCCACCTCTGCTGGGTCTGTATGACAATTGGCAATGGTTTTGTGGTCGTGTTTGGAGTTTAAAGTTGCAGCTTTTAATTGAGTCGGAATGTCACTATCTGCTGTGGTGGGATTGGAGACCGGGATCGATGGGATAATGGCGACCAATCCCAGAAACATTACTGCCCCAACTCGCTCTGAGGGGTCTCTGCAATTGTCTCGCGCCAGCTCAGAGAAATGATTGGCTGGATGAGAAAGCAGAGGATTTACAGGGTGACAGGAGTGGAGGTGATGCTGTGAGGTCTCTGCCTCCTGTAGCTAAATGCAGAGGATTTACAGGGTGACAGGAGTGGAGGTGATGCTGTGGGGTCTCTGCCTCCTGTAGCTAAGTGCAGAGGATTTACAGGGTGACAGGAGTGGAGGTGATGCTGTGGGGTCTCTGCCTCCTGTAGCTAAGTGCAGAGGATTTACAGGGTGACAGGAGTGGAGGTGATGCTGTGGGGTCTCTGCCTCCTGTAGCTAAGTGCAGAGGATTTACAGGGTGACAGGAGTGGAGGTGATGCTGTGGGGTCTCTGCCTCCTGTAGTTAAGTGCAGAGGATTTACAGGGTGACAGGAGTGGAGGTGATGCTGTGGGGTCTCTGCCTCCTGTAGTTAAGTGTCTAAGGGCAGACACTGCTGTTGTGAGAATGTCACTGGATAAGGAACAAGGAGCCCCAAACCCTTGCTCAGGGGTAGGGTTCCTTATCCACGAGATAACGATGACCTCAAGATTACAACATTCCTTTGGCACCAAGTATTATTTGTTTGCAGGTTAGTTTGTTCTGTGATACTTGATGAAATGCACCATGAAATGTGCAGTATCTTTCTCCGAGTTTTTCATAACGACGTTCCTTCCCCAAACCCTGCTCCTGGGATCAGAATTTCCAACGCTGCATGAAAGGCTGTCCATGTCCAGGAGACTCTGTCGATGTCAGGGAGACTCTGTCCACGTCCAGGAGACTCTGTCCATGTCCAGGAGACTCTGTCCAGGTCCAGGAGACTCTGTCCATGTCCAAGAGACTCTGTCCATGTCCAGGAGACTCTGTCCATGTCCAGGAGACTCTGTCCATGTCCAAGAGACTCTGTCCATGTCCAGGAGACACTGTGCATGTCCAGGAGACTCTGTCCATGTCCAGGAGACTCTGTCCATGTCCCGGAGACACTGTCCATGTCCAGGAGACTCAGTCCATGCCCAGGAGACTCAGTCCATGTCCAGGAGACTCAGTCCATGTCCAGGAGACTCTGTCCATGTCCAGGAGACTCTGTCCATGCCCAGGAGACTCAGTCCATGTCCAAGAGACTCTGTCCATGTCCAGGAGACACTGTCCATGTCCAGGAGACACTGTCCATGTCCGGGAGACTCTGTCCATGCCCAGGATACTCTGTCCATGTCCAGGAGACTCTGTCCATGCCCAGGAGACTCTGTCCATGTCCAGGAGACTCTGTCCATATCCAAGAGACTCTGTCCATGTCCAGGAGACACTGTCCATGACCAGGAGACTCTGTCCATGTCCAGGAGACTCTGTCCATGTCCAGGAGACTCTGTCAATGTCCAGGAGACTCTGTCCATGCCCAGGATACTCTGTCCATGTCCAAGAGACTCTGTCCATGTCCAGGAGACACTGTCCATGTCCAGGAGACTCTGTCCATGTCCAGGAGACTCTGTCCATGTCCAGAAGACTCTTTCCATGTCCAGGAGACTCTGTCCATGTCCAAGAGACTCTGTCCATGTCCAGGAGACACTGTGCATGTCCAGGAGACACTGTGCATGTCCAGGAGACTCAGTCCATGTCCAGGAGACTCTGTCCATGTCCAGGAGACTCTGTCCATGTCCAGGAGACTTAGTCCATGTCCAGGAGACTCTGTCCATGTCCAGGTGAATCTGTCCATGTCCAGGAGACTCTGTAGATGCCCAGGAGACTCTGTAGATGTCCAGGAGAATCTGTCCATGTCCAGGAGAATCTGTCCATGTACAGGAGACTCTGTAGATGTCCAGGAGACTCTGTAGATGTCCAGGAGACTCTGTCCATGTCCAGGAGACTCTGTCCATGTCCAAGAGACTCTGTCCATGTCCAGGAGACACTGTGCATGTCCAGGAGACTCTGTCCATGCCCAGGAGACTCTGTCCATGTCCAGGAGACTCTGTCCATGTCCAGGAGACACTGTGCATGTCCAGGAAACACTGTGCATGTCCAGGAGACTCTGTAGATGTCCAGGAGACACTGTCCATGTCCAGGAGACTCTGTCCATGTCCAGGAGACTCTGTCCATGTCCAGGAGACTCTGTCCATGTCCAAGAGACACTGTGCATGTCCAGGAGACTCTGTCCATGTCCAGGAGACACTGTCCATGTCCAGGAGACTCTGTCCATGTCCAGGAGACTCTGTCCATGTCCAGGAGCTTCTGTCTATGTCCAGGAGACACTGTCCATGCCCAGGAGACTGTAGATGTCCAGGAGACTCTGTAGATGTCCAGGAGACTCTGTCCATGTCCAGGAGACTCTGTCCATGTCCAGGAGACTCAGTCCATGTCCAGGAGACTCTGTCCATGTCCAGGAGACTCTGTCCAAGCCATGAGCCTGTGACAGGTACAATGAAGGTTTGAATTGAGTCTGGAGAATTGTTTGAGACAGAGTGAGAAGCCTGGGCTGGGAGAGCTGTTGCAGTTCTGAATGTTCAGGAGGTCAATCCTTCTCACAGCACCGAGCTGCATCTTAGATCAAGTAGCCATGGTAACAGACAACACGAGGCATTATCACATGAGAATTGTCATGTGTCTGGGTGAGGGAGGGTAGCTCAGTGACAGTGTGTCTGGGTGAGGGTAGCTCAGTGACAGTGTGTCTGGGTGAGGGTAGCTCAGTGACAGTGTGTCTGGGTGAGGGTAGCTCAGTGACAGTGTGTCTGGGTGAGGGTAACACAGTGACAGGGTGTCTGGGTGAGGGTAGCTCAGTGACAGTGTGTCTGGGTGAGGGAGGGTAGCTCAGTGACAGTGTTTCTGGGTGAGGGTAGCTCAGTGACAGTGTATCTGGGTGAGGGTAGCTCATTGACAGTGTGTCTGGGTGAGGGAGGGTAGCTCAGTGACACTGTGTCTGGGTGAGGTTAGCTCAGTGACAGAGTGTCTGGGTGAGGGTAGCTCAGTGACAGTGTGTCTGGATGAGGGTAGATCAGTGACAGTGTGTCTGGGTGAGGGTAGCTCAGTGACAGTGAGTCTGGGTGAGGGTAGCTCACTGAAAATGTGTCTGGGCGAGGGTAGCTCAGTGACAGTGTGTCTGGGTGAGGGAGGGTAGCTCAGTGAAAGTGTGTCTGGGTGAGGGTAGCTCAGTGACAGTGTGTCTGGGTGAGTGTAGCTCAGTGACAGTGTGTCTGGGTGAGGGTAGCTCAGTGACAGTGTGTCTGGGTGAGGGAGGGTAGCTCATTGAAAGTGTGTCTGGGTGAGGGAGGGTAGCTCAGTGACAGTGTGTCTGGGTGAGGGAGGGTAGCTCATTGACAGTGTGTCTGGGTGAGGGTAGCTCAGTGACAGTGTGTCTGGGTGAGGGTAGCTCAGTGACAGTGTGTCTGAGTGAGGGAGGGTAGCTCAGTGACAGTGTGTTCGGGTGAGGGATGGTAGCTCAGTGACAGTGTGTCTGGGTGAGGGAGGGTAGCTCAGTGACAGTGTGTCTGGGTGAGGGAGGGTAGCTCAGTGACAGTGTGTCTGGGTGAGGGAGGGTAGCTCAGTGACAGTGTGTCTGGGTGAGGGTAGCTCAGTGACAGTGTGTCTGGGTGAGGGTAGCTAAGTGACAGTGTGTCTGGGTGAGGGTGGGTAGCTCAGTGACAGTGTGTCTGTGTGAGGGTAGCTCAGTGACAGTGTGTCTGGGTGAGGGTAGCTCAGTGAAAGTGTGTCTGAGTGAGGGTAGCTCAGTGACAGTGTGTCCGGGTAAGGGAGGGTAGCTCAGTGACAGTGTGTCTGGGTGAGGGTAGCTCAGTGACAGTGTGTCTGGGTGAGGGTGGGTAGCTCAGTTACAGTGTGTCTGGGTGAGGGAGGGTAGCTCAGTGACAGTGTGTCTGGGTGAGGGAGGGTAGCTCAGTGACAGTGTGTCTGGGTGAGGGTAGCTCAGTGACAGAGAGTCTGGGTGAGGGTAGCTCAGTGACAGTGTGTCTGGGTGAGGGTAGCTCAGTGACAGTGTGTATGGGTGAGGGTAGCTCTAGTGACAGTGTGTCTGGGTGAGGGAAGCTCAGTGACAGTGTGTCTGGGTGAGGGAGGGTAGCTCAGGGACAGTGTGTCTGGGTGAGGGTAGCTCAGTGACAGTTTGTCCGGGTGAGTGTAGCTCAGTGACAGTGTGTCTGGGTGAGGGTAGCTCAGTGACAGTGTGTCTGGGTGAGGGTAGCTCAGTGACAGTGTGTCTGGGTGAGGGAAGCTCAGTGACAGTGTGTCTGGGTGAGGGTAGCTCAGTGACAGTGTGTCTGGGTGAGGGTAGCTCCAGTGACAGTGTGTCTGGGTGAGGGTAGCTCAGTGACAGTGTGTCTGGGTGAGGGAGGGTAGCTCAGTGACAGTGTGTCTGGGTGAGGATAGCTCAGTGACAGTGTGTCTGGGTGAGGGAGGGTAGCTCAGTGACAGTGTGTCTGGGTGAGGGAGGGTAGCTCAGTGACAGTGTGTCTGGGTGAGGGCGGGTAGCTCAGTGACAGTGTGTCTGGGTGAGGCTAGCTCAGTGACAGTGTGTCTGGGTGAGGGTAGCTCAGTGACAGTGTGTCTGGGTGAGGGTAGCTCATTGACAGTGTGTCTGGGTGATGGTAGCTCAGTGACAGTGTGTCTGGGTGAGGGAGGGTAGCTCAGTGACAGTGTGTCTGGGTGAGGGTAGCTCAGTGACAGTGTGTCTGGGTGAGGGTAGCTCAGTGACAGTGTGTCTGGGTGAGGGTAGCTCAGTGAAAGTGTGTCTGGGTGAGGGAGGGTAGCTCAGTGACAGTGTATCTGGGTGAGGGTAGCTCAGTGACAGTGTGTCTGGGTGAGTGTAGCTCAGTGACAGTGTGTCTGGGTGACGGTAGCTCAGTGACAGTGTGTCTGGGTGAGGGTCGCTCAGTGACAGTGTGTCTGAGTGAGGGAGGGTAGCTCAGTGAAAGTGTGTCTGGGTGAGGGAGGGTAGCTCAGTGACAGTGTGTCTGGGTGAGGGAGGGTAGCTCAGTGACAGTGTTTCTGGGTGAGGGTAGCTCAGTGACAGTGTATCTGGGTGAGGGTAGCTCAGTGACAGTGTGTCTGGGTGAGGGAGGGTAGCTCAGTGACACTGTGTCTGGGTGAGGTTAGCTCAGTGACAGAGTGTCTGGGTGAGGGTAGCTCAGTGACAGTGTGTCTGGGTGAGGGTAGCTAAGTGACAGTGTGTCTGGGTGAGGGTAGCTCAGTGACAGTGTGTCTGGGTGAGGGTAGCTCACTGACAGTGTGTCTGGGTGAGGGTAGCTCAGTGACAGTGTGTCTGGGTGAGGGAGGGTAGCTCAGTGACAGTGTGACTGGGTGAGGGTAGCTCAGTGACAGTGTGTCTGGGTGAGTGTAGCTCAGTGACAGTGTGTCTGGGTGAGGGTAGCTCAGTGACAGTGTGTCTGGGTGAGGGAGGGTAGCTCATTGAAAGTGTGTCTGGGTGAGGGAGGGTAGCTCAGTGACAGTGTGTCTGGGTGAGGGAGGGTAGCTCATTGACATTGTGTCTGGGTGAGGGTAGCTCAGTGACAGTGTGTCTGGGTGAGGGTAGCTCAGTGACAGTGTGTCTGAGTGAGGGAGGGTAGCTCAGTGACAGTGTGTTCGGGTGAGGGATGGTAGCTCAGTGACAGTGTGTCTGGGTGAGGGAGGGTAGCTCAGTGACAGTGTGTCTGGGTGAGGGAGGGTAGCTCAGTGACAGTGTGTCTGGGTGAGGGAGGGTAGCTCAGTGACAGTGTGTCTGGGTGAGGGTAGCTCAGTGACAGTGTGTCTGGGTGAGGGTAGCTCAGTGACAGTGTGTCTGGTTGAGGGTGGGTAGCTCAGTGACAGTGTGTCTGTGTGAGGGTGGCTCAGTGACAGTGTGTCTGGGGGAGGGTAGCTCAGTGACAGTTTGTCTGGGTGAGGGTAGCTCAGTGACAGTGTGTCTGTGTGAGGGTAGCTCAGTGACAGTGTGTCTGAGTGAGGGTAGCTCAGTGACAGTGTGTCCGGGTGAGGGAGGGTAGCTCAGTGACAGTGTGTCTGATTGAGGGTAGCTCAGTGACAGTGTGTCTGGGTGAGGGTGGGTAGCTCTGTTACAGTGTGTCTGGGTGAGGGAGGGTAGCTCAGTGACACTGTGTCTGGGTGAGGGTAGCTCAGTGACAGTGTGTCTGGGTGAGGGAGGTTAGCTCAGTGACAGTGTGTCTGGGTGAGGGTAGCTAAGTGACAGAGAGCCTGGGTGAGGGTAGCCCAGTGACAGTGTGTCTGGGTGAGGGTAGCTCAGTGACAGTGTGTCTGGGTGAGGGTAACTCCAGTGACAGTGTGTCTGGGTGAGGGTAGCTCAGTGACAGTGTGTCTGGGTGAGGGAGGGTAGCTCAGTGACAGTGTGTCTGGGTGAGGGTAGCTCAGTGACAGTTTGTCCGGGTGAGTGTAGCTCAGTGACAGTGTGTCTGGGTGAGGGAGGGTAGCTCAGTGACAGTGTGTCTGGGTGAGGGTAGCTCAGTGACAGTGTGTCTGGGAGAGTGAGGGTAGATCAGTGACAGTGTGTCTGGGTGAGGGTAGCTCAGTTACAGTGTGTCTGGGTGAGGTTAGCTCAGTGACTGTGTGTCTGGGTGAGGGTAGCTCAGTGACACTGTGTTTGGGTGAGGGTAGCTCAGTGACAGTGTGTCTGGGTGAGGGAGGGTAGCTCAGTGACAGTGTGTCTAGGTGAGGGAGGGTAGCTCAGTGACAGTGTGTCTGGGTGAGGGAGGGTAGCTCAGTGACAGTGTGTCTGGGTGAGGGTAGCTCAGTGACAGTGTGCCTGGGTGAGGGTAGCTCAGTGACACTGTGTTTGGGTGAGGGTAGCTCAGTGACAGTGTGTCTGGGTGAGGGTAGATCTGTGACAGTGTGTCTGGGTGAGGGTAGCTCAGTGACAGTGTGTCTGGGTGAGGGTAGCTAGCTCAGTGACAGTGTGTCTGGGTGAGGGTAGCTCAGTGAAAGTGTGTCTGGGTGAGGGTAGCTCAGTGAAAGTGTGTCTGGGTGAGGGAGGGTAGCTCAGTGACAGTGTGTCTGGGTGAGGGAGGGTAGCTCAGTGACAGTGTGTCTGGGTGAGTTTAGCTCAGTGACAGTGTGTCTGGGTGAGGGTAGCTCAGTGACAGTGTGTCTGGGTGAGTGAGGGTAGATCAGTGACAGTGTGTCTGGGTGAGGGTAGCTCAGTGACAGTGTGTCTGGGTGAGGGAGGGTAGCTCAGTGACAGTGTGTCTGGGTGAGGGTAGCTCAGTGACAGTGTGTCTGGGAGAGGGTAGCTCAGTGACAGTGTGTCTGGGTGAGGGAGGGTAGCTCAGTGACAGTGTGTCTGGGTGAGGGTAGCTCAGTGACAGTGTGTCTGGGTGAGGGTAGCTCAGTGACAGTGTGTCTGGGTGAGGGAGGGTTGCTCAGTGACAGTGTGTCTGGGTGAGGGTAGCTCAGAGACAATGTGTCTGGGTGAGGGAGGGTAGCTCAGTGACAGTGTGTCTGGGTGAGGGTAGCTCAGTGACAGTGTGTCTGGGTGAGGGTAGCTCAGTGACAGTGTGTCTGGGTGAGGGTAGCTCAGTGACAGTGTGTCTGGGTGAGGGAGGGTAGCTCAGTGACAGTGTGTCTGGGTGAGGGTAGCTCAGTGACAGTGTGTCTGGGTGAGGGTAGCTCAGTGACAGTGTGTCTGGATGAGGGAGGGTTGCTCAGTGACAGTGTGTCTGGGTGAGGGTAGCTCAGAGACAGTGTGTCTGGGTGAGGGAGGGTAGCTCAGTGACAGTTTGTCTGGGTGAGGGTCGCTCAGTGACAGTGTGTCTGGGTGAGGGTAGCTTAGTGACAGTGTGTCTGGGTGAGGGAGGGTAGCTCAGTGACAGTGTGTCTGGGTGAGGGAGGGTAGCTCAGTGACAGTGTGTCTGGGTGAGGGTAGCTCAGTGACATTGTGTCTGGGTGAGGCAGGGTAGCTCAGTGACATTGTGTCTGGGTGAGGGAGGGTAGCTCAGTGACAGTGTGTCTGGGTGAGGGAGGGTAGCTCAGTGACAGTGTGTCTGGCTGAGGATAGCTCAGTGACAGTGTGTCTGGGTGAGGGTAGCTCAGTGACAGTGTGTCTGGGTGAGGGTAGCTCAGTGACAGTGTGTCTGGGTGAGGGAGGGTAGCTCAGTGACAGTGTGTCTGGGTGAGGGTAGCTCAGTGACTGTGTGTCAGGGTGAGGGTAGCTCAGTGACAGTGTGTCTGGGTGAGGGAGGGTAGCTCAGTGACAGTGTGTCTGGGTGAGGGTAGCTCAGTGACAGTGTGTCTGGGTGAGGGTGGGTAGCTCAGTGACAGTGTGTCTGGGTGAGGGTAGCTCAGTGACAGTGTGTCTGGGTGAGGGTAGCTCAGTGACAGTGTGTCTGGATGAGGGTAGATCAGTGACAGTGTGTCTGGGTGAGGGTAGATCTGTGACAGTGTGTCTGGGTGAGGGTAGCTCAGTGACAGTGTGTCTGGGTGAGGGTAGCTCAGTGACAGTGTGTCTGGGTGAGGGTAGCTCAGTGACAGTGTGTCTGGGAGAGTGAGGGTAGATCACTGACAGTGTGTCTGGGTGAGGGTAGCTCAGTTACAGTGTGTCTTTGTGAGGTTAGCTCAGTGACTGTGTGTCTGGGTGAGGGTAGCTCAGTGACACTGTGTTTGGGTGAGGGTAGCTCAGTGACAGTGTGTCTGGGTGAGGGAGGGTAGCTCAGTGACAGTGTGTCTGGGTGAGGGAGGGTAGCTCAGTGACAGTGTGTCTGCGTGAGGGAGGGTAGCTCAGTGACAGTGTGTCTGGGTGAGGGTAGCTCAGTGACAGTGTGCCTGGGTGAGGGTAGCTCAGTGACACTGTGTTTGGGTGAGGGAGGGTAGCTCAGTGACAGTGTGTCTGTGTGAGGGTAGCTCAGTGACAGTGTGTCTGGGTGAGGGTAGATCTGTGACAGTGTGTCTGGGTGAGGGTAGCTCAGTGACAGTGTGTCTGGGTGAGGGTAGCTCAGTGAAAGTGTGTCTGGGTGAGGGTAGCTCAGTGAAAGTGTGTCTGGGTGAGGGAGGGTAGCTCAGTGACAGTGTGTCTGGGTGAGGGAGGGTAGCTCTGTGACAGTGTGTCTGGGTGAGGTTAGCTCAGTGACAGTGTGTCTGGGTGAGGGTAGCTCAGTGACAGTGTGTCTGGGTGAGTGAGGGTAGATCAGTGACAGTGTGTCTGGGTGAGGGTAGCTCAGTGAGAGTGTGTCTGGGTGAGGGAGGGTAGCTCAGTGACAGTGTGTCTGGGTGAGGGTAGCTCAGTGACAGTGTGTCTGGGTGAGGGTAGCTCAGTGACAGTGTGTCTGGGTGAGGGAGGGTAGCTCAGTGACAGTGTGTCTGGGTGAGGGTAGCTCAGTGACAGTGTGTCTGGGTGAGGGTAGCTCAGTGACAGTGTGTCTGGGTGAGGGAGGGTTGCTCAGTGACAGTGTGTCTGGGTGAGGGTAGCTCAGAGACAGTGTGTCTGGGTGAGGGAGGGTAGCTCAGTGACAGTGTGTCTGGGTGAGGGAGGGTAGCTCAGTGACAGTTTGTCTGGGTGAGGGTCGCTCAGTGACAGTGTGTCTGAGTGAGGGAGTGTAGCTCAGTGACAGTGTGTCTGGGTGAGGGAGGGTAGCTCAGTGACAGTGTGTCTGGGC